>NC_138239.1:2927288-3084788 GCF_964197995.2 Scardinius erythrophthalmus
TACTTACTGTGTTCTGATTCATAAAATATTTTTTTTTAACATTATATATCTTCTAATTATTTATAATAGTAATTATATTCTGATATAATATATAATAATAATAATATATTCTAATAAAATAATTATAATATATTCTGATAATAATATATATATACTGTATAGGCCCTGACTGAAATGCACAGATTAATCGCATCTAACATAAAAGTTTGTTTATAAAATATATGTATATATATATATATATATATATATATATATATATATATATATATATATATATATATATATATATATATATATATATATATATATATATATATACAGTGCTATGCATAAGTTTAGACACCCATGCTAAAGTTGACTAAAAAGAGGAATAAAAAAATCATCTTTTGGAAATTGAACTTAATGCCTTAATTAAATTTTTTTTGGAAAAATCCAACCTTTAAGGACTCCAATTTTCTTTGTGAATGAATAATGTATCGTAAATAAATAAATGTTCTTCCTTAAAATACAGGGTGCATAAGTTTGGACACCCCTATGTTAAATTCCCATAGAGGCAGGCAGATTTTTATTTTTAAAGGCCAGTTACTTCATGGATCCAGGATAATATGCATCCTGATAAAGTTCCCTTGGCCTCTGGAATTAAAATAGCCCCACATCATCACATGGCCTTCACCATACCTAGAGATTGGCATGGTTTTATTTCAGTTAGCCAAATAGCTGGTTTGATTTGCATTGAGAGATGATCTTATGGAAAGTACTCCATGCCAATCTCTAGGTATGGTGAAGGCCATGTGATGATGTGGGGCTATTTTAATTCCAAAGGCCAAGGGAACTTTATCAGGATGCATATTATCCTGGATCCATGAAGTAACTGGCCTTTAAAAATAAAAATCTGCCTGCCTCTATGGGAATTTAACATAGGGGTGTCCAGACTTATGCACCCTGTATTTTAATGAAGAACATTTATTTATTTACGATACATTATTCATTCACAAAGAAAATTGGAGTCCTTAAAGGTTGGATTTTTCCTATTTATTTTAATTAAGGCATTAAGTTCAGTTTCCTTCCTTTAATTTCCTTCCTTCGTTCCTAGCGAGTGTATAGCGCTGCTGACTTCAGTGACCCGGATGAGCCTGTGTTTCTGTTCTCAGCGGTTGTTATCCACTGTCTATGTTGTTATCTGGGAATAATTTACCGCTGGATGGTGCGATTGACCAATCAGAATCAAGTATTTCACAGAGCCATGTAACATACTGTATACATGCATGTCTGTCTGTATGTGTGTAGCCTACATATATATTTATATATATGTGAAGCTTAAAAATCTTTTGCTGCCGTTATGATTTGGCTGTAGGGCACTGAGAGATCAACGAGAGAAGATCAGAGCACAGTAAATCAATCCAATCAAACAAACAAATCCAGAGGGCAAGACAGGAACGAGAAAACAGGGGAAATGCTCAATAATGCTGTCTAGACTAGACAAAACTTGACGATACAAACAACTGAACAGGTATGAGGTGATGAGGAACAGCTGCACATCATTACATTGATGACAAACAAAGCACTAAGGGAAATAGAGTTCATGAAAGTGGGTAGAGTAAGCGGTTAGAGTGCCCTCTGCTGGCGCCCCCTTCAATTAGTTTACTTCAATGAAAGGTTCGGATTTTGAGAATTTTTTGAATGAAAAATCAAAAGGATAAACAATGCAGACTTATTTTTTCAGCCATCTTTGATCATATTTACCAAGGGTGCAAAAAATTATGAACACAACTGTACACACACACACACACACACACACACACACACACACACACACACACACACACACACATTACAAACTTTTGTGTTAGATGCGATTAATCGATTTGACAGCACTAAAATTTCAATATATGTTCTAATTTATATGAGAAATATGTAATTTATTTGTGACTGTATTTCTTATTGTAATTTTACATTAATGCATTTAGGTTGATACAGTTAAAATATTAAATTATATTTTTGATATAATATTTGTATGGGCTAATATTGTCTAAAACCTGTTGAAAATGTTACCAATAAGAGCGCGCGCACACACACACACACACAATGTATAATTAGTAACATTAGTATTATTAATTAGGCTACATTGTATAATGTAAATTAGACAGACCTGTCAAGCATTATATAATATATTTTTAATGCATTTTGATTAAAGTTATTATAAAGTGTTACCAGATCTTGAAGTGATGATCATCATGTTCATGTGTTTTCTCTCTTCAGTCTCCGCTGGTCCTTTAAGAGTCTCCTCCTCCTCCTCCTCCTCCTCATCCTCCTCTCCTGTATTTTTAGCTGATGAAGCCTCTTCTTCTTCAGTTGAATAACACACTCATACAGTATAGCTATGATCCGTCTCATCATTTCCAAGCCTCTCTAATCCATCCCATGATATTTTGATCAGAAACACCTCTGTCTTTGGGGAAAAAGCTGCAGTGGATGCTGGAAAACACCAGAAGCCTCATCATCATCATCAGCATCAACATCCACATCGAGGTGCAACATGATCCTGATGGATTTCTGAGACATTTCGAGCGCCATGGACGAAACTCAATTGATTTAACCGCAACTGACGGGTTTTAAAGGGTCTGATCCTCAAGAGCCTTCAAGACGGACGGGATCGTGGAGCATCGGGGAAAAAACCGGGTCAATCGGGACAGAGACTACATGCCCAACATGGAGAGGGGCAAACCTGCCACTTACACGGGCGACAAGAAGGCGAAGATGGCTGCAAAAACCAATAAGAAGTGGGTAAGACTGGCCACCGTGTTCGCTTATGTGTTATCCGTGTCTCTGGCTGCGATCATCCTGGCCATTTACTACAGTCTCATATGGAAACCTGCCGGAAGCGCGAGCAATAGTACAAAACCCAACTCTACATCCAGTAACAGCAACATCTCCGCGATCATCAACGGGACGCAGAACAACAGCAGCGCGTTCGTGGATCTGCATTTAAACACCACCGGCCTCAACCGGACAGCAAGGTCGCTTTCCAGAAGTGCGCAGTCCCAGTCCGGGGATTTCTACAGATAC
The DNA here is from genome assembly GCF_964197995.2 of Scardinius erythrophthalmus. Taxonomy (NCBI): domain Eukaryota; kingdom Metazoa; phylum Chordata; class Actinopteri; order Cypriniformes; family Leuciscidae; genus Scardinius; species Scardinius erythrophthalmus. Next base: position 2,930,355 of record NC_138239.1, read on the forward strand.
ACCATGCCCACAGAGAGCTCAGAAGCTGCAGGAACACAGTCTGCCCGGAGAGATCACCTCCAGACCCACGCCGGCGGAGACGCGCACCCGGACACGCGCAGGGACGAGGACGGGCTTGGAGGGCGAACACAAACTCAGTTAGTGTCTGATACGGATAACAAGCACAAAAAGAACTAAGAGAAGCCTTGGGACTTGAGATGTTGGACAGGAGGACGCTGGAGGAGGCCGGGAGCGCGCACTGACTGTCGGACACACGCATATAGCAGAGGCTAACTACGATCAAATATAATCTGTCCTTTTCGTTTCGCCTTAATACTCGGCATCTCCTTGGTGGACGTTTGCAGTGTAATGGGCTTTAACTTTATATCCTCGGAGCGTATAGTCCAATAATCACCGGCTGGCCTGTCATTCAATTGTATAGGAATCATTCATCCGATCCGAGCCGGAGACTGTCCATCGCGCGCAATGCCTTGATTTGAACAGCCATGTTTATGGGGTCGGGAAGGGTTCAAGCTTTTAAAATAACAACACTAAAAGCTTGCATGAATTACCTTTTAACCAATTAATAAGGATTCGTATGTTTAGAGGAACCTGTGTCGATGCTCAGGTATGTGCAAATAATATCCATGTAAATGTACTGTTTAGTATGTTTATGTACATACATGCTCTGGAAACATTTCGCATCACTCGATCATTTTTACAGCAAATAATGTATACCATAGGTGTAGAATACATCACCATAATGGTAAATAAACTCACTTGTAAAAGTACAAACACTCATTTCCTTCGTTATAGATTGGATGAGGGGTTCACGTGCACTTCTTGTGAGCAAAACTGGGCAGCACATCAATCATTTTCACTAGATTACAACACTCATAATCAAATGACAGTTTAGTCAAGGTGAGCACACTGTTTAATCCGGGATTAATAAGATATTAAAATCAATGTGTTTTGTTGACCTTTGAGCAGATTGGACCAGGACTAGTGTGTATGCATGATTCATATTCATAATAGAGAATTTACTGGTTGTATTCAGGTCAAAAACAACAACTCATTTTCGGTGTCTAGTGTCTTCTGGCCTCGTAGTGACCCACACACACTGTCCCATCCGTCTATTTATCATCGGTCTCTAACACTTGTGTCTCATCCATTGATCTATGCATGTTTAGTAGAGCTTCTTCCTCTCTCTACTGTCAAGGCTTATCGATTGTCTTACAGTTCTGGAGGATTACACAATCCTGCTCTATTTTCAGCGGCGGCTCCATGACCTGTTACAGCACATGCTGGAAAATATCTGTGCAACTGGAACACCAAACCACACTAATACTGCGCATCTTCTGGAAAAACACCTGCACAAATGAGAAATCTAAGCACCACAGTAAGATGTTGCTCTGCGGCTGCTAGGAGTGTGTTTAAAGCAGTTCCCACTTTTAGAAATCATATTACAGGAATAGCCTATGCTTAAGTGCGAACTGAATGTAATGTTCTCGGACACTTAATTGCACGTTATCTGCAATTAAATGAAAATGTGTTATAGTTAAAATTTATATTAAATGCAATTATTTGAACTTGAAAAGTGCTTTTTGACATACTTAAGTACATCTTTATATGCAATTGCAGAATTACTTCTATTGTCTTAAAGTTTACTCCTTCAAGCGTTTATGGTAAACTAATATATACTTTTACCTAATTTCTATTAAAACTTGTATGTCATGTATTTAAATATAGTTACTATTACATGCTTGTAATGATGTTGCAATTTAAAACCTTTAAATGTAATTTTGAAAAACACTACGTGTGCTTTAGTATTAAACTTAGCACATCAAAATAAGCGTACTTCTTTAAAGCATGATAAAACAATGATTTTAATGTACATTAAAGTAAAACTTTTAAAAGTGAACAGTCATGAAAGTGAACTCTCTTTAAGTACACTTTTATTTCATTATTGTTATTATAAATGAAACTGCAAGTAGAGTTTTTGGTAACACTTTATTTTGAGGTGACATAGTTACGTTACTACATGTAGTTACTATAGTAATAACAGTAAATTAGCAGCTGTTTCCTGTAAACAAGATGTTTTGAACTTTCTTTCGTCCTGTGACTGAAGACAATTGATTCAGCAGCTGTGGGAACAAATCAATGTTGACTTGACTAGTTAAAATGTCAGTTTTTAGTGTGCAAACCCCCTTGAGATCCAATTATTAGACTTGTTTACCAAATCAGTCCTCACTAGAACTGCTGACAGTCGTGTGATGAAACCTCCAGCACTAGTGAAGTCGAGTGTGTGCGTAAAACAGGTGAAAAAATCCCTCAGACAGATGATGAGCCACATCTAGAGATCAGATGATTTTCCAAATGTCATTTTTACTTGAGAACACCCTAGCAACCATATAGCATCATTGACAGTGTGTTTTGCATGGACAATCACCATGCATTTTCTTCAAAAATGTAAAATTGTAATATTTCTTGAGTCTTAATCATGTTACTCAAAAAGCATGTTACTCAAAAAGAAGCACATATGCATATTATCAATTGAAATGTTTCATACAAGTACGAATACAAACCAAAGATTTAACGGCATGCATGCAAGTTAAATCGGTGGTTCTCAAACCGATGTTCATTGCAAATAATTAAACACAACTAACCTTAAAATCATGTATAGCTGCTTAGCCAAATAAACCATATCTTTTATTGATGCCAAAAGTCATGTTTCCAGTCAAATTCTACGATATCTCCTAATACAAAATCAACCCAATGTTTGTAGTCTGCTAAATCTTCTCATGTTCTTTGTGCATTCATAATGTTAATAATATTGCACTTTTATCTCAATCAGTTCATGCCACTATTATTAATAAACCTCCAGTTTGATTTCAAGGACATTTTAGGTACTTTTGTATGATAGTACATGTTGTGTTTGGTCTGCATCCCGAAGCAAAATCCTTCGAGAACCAGTCAAAGCTTGTGTTTGAGAGAAAGTGGAGGATTATGTTAAAGGTTCGTAATGGGCTTTTCAATGATCATCAGTCAGACCGGAGAGAAATGCATTATTAATCAAGCCGAGAGACAAGTGTTGCTGAAGAGTGCTGTAACCCAGCCCATCCATTACTGATCCTCATTTCCCATCAGCGCCCGGGACCGGCTTCATCACGGCGTCTGAGTTCACAGCTGCAGGTGCACATGATATAATCTAATGTGTGCCGAGAGACCTGGGAGCCATTTTCCACCGCACTGCAGCACGAGCACTGCCAGGAGACGAGGAAAGACTCCGGCAGGACCGGGCCAAATCAACACTTATTTCTGGCACTGGATCTAAGTGGATTTTGCGAGGCTTTCTGTCCCATTTCTAGAATAACTGGTGGGATAAGCACCACGGCCTCTTTATAGGGCTGAAAAGTCTTGGTTTTAATATAAAAAGCTCTGCAATTGTCCATAATGTTTGTGTCTGTGCTGAAACCCTTGGTAAGATAAAACAGCATTAATGAACTTTGAATTTTGAGAGAAATCTTTAGCCTGGAAATCCAGACCTAAATCTAAAAGATTAACGGTCTGGCATCGACTAATGAAACTCGGCCAGCTCGAGGGGCGGCGACCAAGAATGCATTTGAAAATCTCACTGCACGCAATTGGATAACACTACGACCAATCACAACAAGTTATCGCTTAGCTACCAGCGGAGCTAACTGGTAGATTAGACTCTTGCCGTTTCCGGTCGGCAAAACAGCAAACATCCTTCTTGCAAAGTAACGATTCGAGCGGCGTCTTCTGTTCCTCTTTTAGAGAAAAAGCCAAGTCTAACTCGTTCATTGTAGCGGCCAAAGCCGTTTCAAACAACCGGTGTTCATCCATAGCCATCTTGCAATGTTTACTAATGACTTCGGCGTCACAGCGCTGTCATCATCTTCATCTCGCCTATATCAGATAACCCGATGTGATTGGTGCAGTTCGGACACAAGGGCATATTTAATGAGCATCATTACTCGACGCCAGAGTAACTTGCTAACTTGTGCTCTCGCGAGAACTCTGGATTTCCAGGGTAAGAAATCTTATTCAAACATCGGCAATTTCCAGAAAAGTTGGGAGATTTTGTAAAATTCAATAAAATCTGTGATTTTCTTTTTCTCTTGAACCTTTATTTAACTGACAAAAGTACAAAGAAAGATTTCCAATGTTTTTTCACTGATCAACTTAATTGCACTGTAAATATAAACTAATTTTGACGGCTGCAACACACTTGTTATTCGTTTGGGAATTGAGGATATTAATTGTTGCAAGTTTGCAAGTGGAATTTTTGCCCAATCTCGCCTGATTGAAGACATCTGCACAACAGTGTGTGGGCATCATTGTCTGGTTGTCCTTTTCATTGATGGGCTGTACATTTTCAATAGGAGACAGATCTGGACTGGAGTGTAAAATGACTAAGAATAAGTAGCACGTGCAGAATGAGGCCTGGCATTGTCTTGCTTCCCAGGAAAGATGTCATCAAATGGCACTGTATGTCTCTGTACAATCCAAATATGTTTTCATGGATTCCTCTGAACACAGCACACATTTCCACTGTGTTTTGGAAGTATAGCTTTCTCCTTGCATAACAGAGATTCAATTTGCATTTCTTGATGCATTGTCAAACTGTTAAAGTCTCCCTGTAGTCAATAATTGTATCCATTAAAACTCATCTTTGGTCACCAAAATGACATATTTAAGCATTTTGTACTTGAAAAAATGTCTTCATGCCTTAAAATATCTTGAATGTAACTTGACACCCTTGCCTCATTTAGTAAGCATGGTTCTATGAATATGCGAATGAGCCCCGCCTCCACTCACTCCCTCAGCTCAGAGATCCACTGGTTGACACGTTGATCTGATTGGTTACAAGGTAGTTTGTGATGTCAGAAACACCAGCGATTTCAAAGCGTGTTTTTGAGACTGTCTTTGCAGTTTTAAGGAGAAAATACTCAGCAATGCTGTCGACTTATGAATTTACACATGGCTTGTCTTAAAGCGTATTAAAAACACCACACATTGAAAACTTGATTTTCACCACAGGGGAACTTTAAGTGACAACGGTTTTCCAAAGTACTCCTGAGCGCATTTGTGACTGTAATTAACACAGTAGCATGATGGTTTCTCATGCAATGACGTCTTTCACATTCAACAGAGGCTTAACGCCTTTCCCTCATGTACTGAGATTTCACTGGATTCCCTGATTTTTTTCACAATAGTATGTATGATAGATGGTGAAAGACCTAAATTCTTTGCAATCTTTTATTGAGAAGTGTGATTTTTAAGCTGTTAAGACTATTCTCTCATGAAATTTTCCCCATCTTTTATTCCCAATCATGATACCCTCACCTTTTACCAATTCACCAGCTTACCCTGGACGGTTTCAGAACAGTTTAACTTGAATACATGTGAAATGCATTAGTGATGTTTACACCAAGAATCAGTGCCAGTGATGTAATTTAACTTCCGCTGCCTTTACATTGCCTACATCAATGCTCACTGGGTGATGTTTCACTCTTTCACATCCAAATCATAATCATGAGTCATGAGTCATGTGACCGGTCCCCGAGGATGATGCCGTCCCTGAGCATGCCTGCTGGAAAAGGGTAATTAAAAGAGTAACAGAAGACAAAGCCGTGTTTGAAGAGAACAGGGAGTGATTTCCAGAGCAACCGGCCGATGGGAGCCTTTTAAAAAATAATAAGACACTAATCCCAAAAGATCCTCTATTAAACAGAGCGCAGAGGTCTGAGGCAGCGCTGCATGTTCAAAACAACACAACATATTATTTAATTTTTTTGGTATCTTACACAAATGTGATTTCCGCCGGCGTGAGTTATTTTAATTCCACTGTAAGTAACTCTCCACAGCAATGATTGCTTTAGCACGTGAAAATATGCCCGAGTAAATCGACTTGCATCAAAATAATTAATTATCAAATGTGTGATAAGCTATGCTCCCTTTAATGGATCGGGTGAGAGAAGCAGGTCAAAACAACAAAAGGCTGGAAAATAATAATAATAATAATAAGTGGATAGCTTGAAACAAGACAGCTTATCTGAAATAACTCCACAAAACTCAAGGAATGAATTCGCATTAATTCATGCATTTAATGTGTTTCATTGAAAGTAATGTATATATACACACACACACACACACACACTCACCAGCCACTTTATTAGGAACACCTTGCTAGTGTCGGGTTGGACCCCATTTTGCCTTCAGAACTGCCTTAGCACAGATTCAACAAGGTGCTGGACACATTGCTCAGAGATATTGGTCCATATTGACATGATAGTTGCTCCAGATTTGTCAGCTGCTTTTCCATGACGTGAATCTCCTGTTCCTCCACATCCCAAAGCTGCTGTATTGGATTGAGATCTAGTGGCTGTGGAGGTCGTTTGAGTTCAGTGAACTCATCATGTTTGCCAGTTTGAGATAATTTGAGCTTTGTGACGTGTGTTATTCTGCTGGAAGTATCCATCAGAAGATGGTCATAAAGGGATGGACATGGTCATCATGAATACTCAGGACGGCTGTGGTGTTTAAACGAGGCTCAAGTGGTACTAAGAGGGCCAAAGTGTTCCAAGAAAATATCCATATATGGATAAAAGATCCATGCTTATCATGTTGCTTATGCCAAATTCTGACCCGACCATTAATGTTGCAGCAGAAATCCGGACTCATCAGACCAGGCAATGTTTGAGTAATCTTATATGATCCTGTTTGTGTGAATTGTAGCCTCAGTTTTCTGTTGTGAGCTGACAGGAGTGTAACCGGTGTGTTTTCTGCTGATGTAGCTCGTCTGCTTCAAGGTTTGACGTGTTCAGAGATGCTCTTCTGCACACCTCGGTCGTAACAAGTGGTTATTTGAGTTATTATGGCCTTTCTATCAGCTGAACCAGTCTGGTCGTTCTCCTCTAACCTCTGGCATCAACAAGTCATTTTCAGCCACAGAACTGTGAAAATCCCAGTAGATCAGCAGTTCCTGAAATACTCCCGTCTGGCACAAACAACCACGCCACGTTCAAAGTCTCTTAAATCATCCGTCTTCCCCATTCTGATGCTCAGTTTGAACTGCAGCAGATCGTCTTCATGTCTACATGAGTTGCTGTCATGTGATTGGATGATGAGACATTTGCATTAATGAAGTTGAACAGGTGTACCTAATAAAATGGCCAGTGAGTCTTTCTCTCTCTCTCTATATATATATGTATATATGACCCTGGATCACAAAACCAGTCTCGAGTCGCACGGGTTTATTTGTGGAAATAGCCAACAATATATTGTATGGGTCAAAATTATAGATTTTTCTTTTATGCCAAAAATCATTCGGATATTAAGTAAAGATCATGTTCCATGAAGATATTTTGTAAATTTCCTACCGTAAATATATAAAACATGCATTTGTGTGAGTGAATGCTGCACAATCTTGAACATAAATGAACAACTTTAAAGGCAAATTTTCTCAATATTTCAATTTTTTTGCTCCCTCAGATTCCAGATTTTCAATAGTTGTGTCTCGGCCAAATATTGTCCTATCCTAACAAACCATACATCAGTGAAAAGCTTATTTATTCAGCTTTCAGGTGATGTATAAATCTCAATTTCACAAAATTGACCCATGTGACTGGTTTTGTGGTCCAGGGTGACACACACTCACATGTGTGTGTGAGTGTGAGTTCATGCGCGCAAGTAAAAGTTCCATTATATCCTTCTATGGTAAAACAGGACATGGACTAAAATAGAGGCTTTATCAACAGGGAATTGAAGAGAATTCAGTGTATTTTTAATGGACTGCAGTGCAAAATATGTTATGTATATAAACCTTATATCACTTAAGAACTTCTCTAACAAACACAAACCACAAACACATTCTTAATGTGAAACCCTAATATTGTGACATTTGAATGTAATAAATGTCTTTCAATTTAATATCTAATATACCTTTTAAAGGTAGCTATTGTTGGTATAAATGCATGAATAAAAAGGTGTGTTGCATGTATAATTTTAGCATTTAACAACTAAATTAATTAATAACTGATGGTTGTTATGGTTGAAAAAACAAACAATTTGAGCAGTGGAATCAATGCAAGCATCATAAAGTTTTTAATGCTTATTATTTTTATTTAACATTCATTTCAAAACCAAATGAACACAAAATACTTAAATGAAAGTGTCAGCAAAATATAAAAATCAAATCTTAGTCACGTCATGTGTTCTTCAAACAGTAACGTTTAAACACTGAAATGTTGTAAAGATGAACATCAGTTTGATGATAATTCATTGGCACATAAAGTACAATAATACCTGCTAAACTAGCAAATATGTTCAGCTAGAAAACATTCTTGCAGTCTTTTGAAAACAAAATAATTGAATCTGCAAGGACTGTAAACGTCCTTAATGTTGAATTAGACAATAAAACCAAACAAAAGGTTTTATTTCTGGTAACTTTTCAGATCATTCATACAAAATAAAGTGCTAATAAACATACTTTAACGATCCTTGTGAACTATCCACACAAAATCCCATGACACGTGTGCTTGTGAAGTAGATCAGCATCTGTCAGGTTTGATTTCACTGACGTATATGAGTTCTGATGAAGATTGCTACTAGGTTAGTCTGTTAGTGTGCTGTATAAATGGGTTTGTTCTGCTAAACTTCATGAAGTTACACATTCAAGTTGTTTGTAGTGCTTTCAGACTAAAGCCCCACCAAACCACCAAAAAAATTGGGTTTGGTGGATCAGATAAAGGTTAACTGTGCGTTGAAGCATTAACAATCTACGAGAAGATAACTAATCAGAACGTCACTGCCAACCACTGTTTTCAACGCTTAGCATCCAATAAATGACAAACATTCCCAATTAAATATTCCAAACACAGAAGGTTAAAGAGTCATGTGAGTAACTCACTGAATCAGAGTCATGTTTTCGTTCTTCTGTTTTGGTTTTAGTGCATGAAGTTTCGCTCCAGATGTAAGTGACATCATTTCCATCTAAACAACTTTCCCATTCTCTCTTGCCTGGAATAAAAACAGAGACATTTTATTTTTTCCCCCAAATCACACAGCCCTAGTTTATTATAAAAGAAGCAGAAATAGAGTGTAGTGTTGCATTTAAACACTTTAAAACTGATGTAAGTGTGCTCTTTACTTCGCAGGTTGAATATGTGGCCTGGTTACATATATAGTGCTGCTTCCTAGGGTATTTCTGAAGCACTTCAGCTCGATAATGGAGTTTCAGTGGGCCGCTAAATCCTGTGAGGTGGGACACTTCAAATCTGCAAGTCAAATGAGGATTGATGCTTTAATGCAGCAGCACACTCACCATATCAGCGCTGGTGTTGTGGTCGGGAAGAGCGTCGCCCGGATCCAGATTCAGGACAGACAGACTCGAGTCCATCAGTTCTTCTGCAAGAGAGAGAGAGAAAACACACACATACACATGATCTCAGTGAAAACACAAGGATGCACAACCTCCCAAAACCTGCTGTGCATCACAATCATTTGAGTTTATAACAGTGCATTTGCGAGTTGGTTCCAGAAGTATTGTTTCCTGTTCATTTTCCATAGGGATTAAAAAAAAGTCTTTGTTAAAGCGTTATAAGGAACAATCGAATTAAAAATGTAAAAAAAAAAAAAAAAAAAATTTAAGTTGATTATCTCTATTGAAAATATATATATTTTAAGTTTAATATATATATATATATATATATATATATATATATATATATATATATATATATGGAAACATTAAGTTTTTTTAATGTTTTTGAAAGCTTGTTCTGCTCAACAAGGCTGCATTTCTTTGATCAAAAATACAGTAAAAACAGTAATACTGCAAAAAAGAAATACTTTAATTTAGCAAAGGCACATTAAATTGCTAAAAAAGACATTTATGAAATTAATAAATATTTCAAAAAAAGTTCTATTTATAATAAATGCTGTTCTTTTGAACTTTCAATTAATCAAAGAATCCTGATAAAAAAAACAGTTCCCATAAAAATACTGAGCAGCACAACGGTGTTTAAAGGAGAACTCCGGTCAATTTTAACATTGAGCTCATTTTTTTGTACATTTGGAGTGCTGTCAATACAGAGAACAACGACAAAAATCGGTGTTGCCTACACCGAGTTATTCTATTTTTAAAATTTGCACCCTGTTGACTTCAATAGGGCAAGTAGTAAGCCTGCTTTTAGCCTCTTAACATCCTTTAAGTGTCATTACAAGTGCACAGAAAATGTGAGTGATTCCTTCTGAGTGAACACGAGTGGATCTGACTGCAGTGGATGTGAAAGATATGTATAAAAATGATGTTATTTAAGCCAGCGCAAATACCTGTTTACATCCTGTTTTTCGGTTGAAGTCCAAAGTAATCGATTGCCGAGTTCACGCGCGTGATCATAGGTAACTAAACCTATGCGCGTGAACTCGGCAATTGACTACTTTGGACTTCAACCGAAAAACAGGATGTAAACAGGTATTTGCGCTGGCTTAAATAACATCATTTTTATACATATCTTTCACATCCACTGCAGTCAGATCCACTTCTCTGTATTGACAGCACGCCAAATGTACAATAAAATGAGCTCAATGTTAAAATTGACCGGAGTTCTCCTTTAACATAATGAGAAATGTTAGTACAAATCCTCATATTAGAATGATTTCTGAAGGATCATGTGACACTGAAGACTGGAGTAATGATGCTGAAATTCAGATTTGTTCACAGGAATAAATGACATTTTACTATATATTCACATAGAAAACAGTTATTTTAAATTTTAATACATTTTCCCTGTTTTTACTGTATTTTTGATCTAATAAATGCAGCCTTAAGCCTTATTTATACTAGTCCTTTGTGACTGTTGTTTGTCAGACTGTACGAACATGATCATCGCTGTAAGCCATGTCACAGTGTAAGATCTCAGGTGTCAATGTCAGACTGTACGAGTTAAAAACTGATGCACGCAAGAAAACTTGTCTTAAGTTTTACATCATCAATCAATGATGCGTTCAGTGACTGTTAGTTGCGTTACACACTGGATTGAAACGGTGGCTACAAAGAAATCTCTAACGTTAATTTTGGTCACGGCTTGTCTTGAAAAACGAGGTTAATTTGACGGTGGTCGTAGGAGATTCACTGCAGGACTGAGAGTCAAATCTGAAACTGCCAGAATTTCTTCGGAGGTAAAATCTGATCATAACGTCATTAATCGGCTGTCGGTGAACATGTCAAACTAACGATGAAAGACTTCAGATTTGAGCCTATATGATCAGAGGATTCTTTTAGGATTTGCTAAATGTGTTTCAGACGGCCAAATCGCACAGTGTGCACCCGGCGTTACAGAAATCAAGAGACTACTTTCAAAGACATTAAAAAACCTTAATGTTTCCAAATTTTGACTTGTTTATACATTATCATTTATATACATTTATACAAATATTGTTTTCAATTTTGAAACACTAGGCATCATACACTTGCCGACTTTGTAAATTGTTACAGAGAAAAACTGGGCATCAAACACTAAACGACTGTCCCAGCTAGCAAAAAGTTGTCTATTAGACGTTAAATAGACGTAAATCTTCAACGTCTAATTACGACTTTTTAATGTTGAAAACAGGTCGATCTTCAACGTCTTGATGGAATATGTAAAACTCTTTAAATTTATTTGAGATAATAATGAATATGGTTTGGTAGTTTGTTTTTTCAGTTATTTTAGCATGTATAACAGACTTATCCTGTCTTAGATGATCAGTTGAAAACACGTAGTCAAACAGTCCGGCCGAAAATACTTGGTTGAAATCACGTCGTAAACCAGTCCAAGACGTTTTTTTTTTCAACCATATTTCAACGTTGAAAGACAGTAATTGTTTACTGGGGAGGCTCAAATTGGCTCAAAATATAAAACATGTTTTGATATCCTCCGAAAGGATGGAATCATAGTCTGAAGCTAAATCTGCCTGTGCCCATCATACACTACAAGATTTTCTGTGATATTCGTCAACCCAAAATCTGAAAACTGGCACAGACTCACAGCAACTACTGTTGACTCATCTAGACTGCAAATCTGAGCAAAAGTGGTGTAGTGTATTCCAGTGTTGGAGCAAGTTTCACACGGCCAGTAGGTGTGTTTCCATTACAGATTTGCTCAAAACTTTTGCGATTTTTTCTAAATGTTGACAAAAACTATTGCGAAATGACGGCGTTTCCATTAACCGATGTTATGCGACTAAAACTTCATTTTTTCCTCTCGTGATAATCATTCCAAAAACCATGGTAACGGATGTTGGTAGGTTTATGTACTATATCCCAGCCACTGCACTGCCCATTATTATTAATCGAAGGAGATGTATGTGTGTTATCCAATCATTAATGGTAAGGAACGACCCTTATTATACTGTGAGCGGCTCATATGAGGAGTTTCTGGGTGTTTCTCCCTCAGATCTGCGTCGAGGTCTTGATTGTGGCATTTATTTGAGGTTTATAATCCAGTATTCCTGTAATTCTGTTGTCTTTTATGAGTTCAATAAAGAACTCTGTCTCGTATTCTGTCCAAACACACCGCGTCATCTACGTCAGGTGACCTGTAAATGCACAAAAACTGTTTCCATTGCAGTTTTGCGAAATATTTCTTTTTCGAATTGCCTGAAAAACCTCCTCATGCCAGAGGAAAAACTTTTTTGCGATAAATTTGAGTTTTTGCGAAATTGACGTGTTTACATTGGGCGTATTTTCAATTTCAATTTGCGCAATTTGAAGGGTAATGGAAACGCAGCTAGTGTTTCGTACCGTTTCCTCTAGAAGAGCAGCTCTTGCCGTGTTCAACGGGTTTGTTCTCGTCCGGTTCTGCTGATATACAAACATCTGCAGGTTTAGGACACGATGGTTCCGTCGCACTTCCTTCAGTGGCTGGATTCAGTTCTGTGAGTTTTTCCTTCTCTGGAGACAGAGGTTTTATCTCTTTCTGGATACATTCGCTGTCATCTTGTGCCAATGTTTGTTCGTCATCTTCAACAGGGACGTTCGTGATCAGTGAGGCCGCTTGCAGAGCACTGGTCTCGGTTTCTGACTTGTTCTCATCATGGTTCTCAGAAAAGCGGACCTTTTTCTCAGTGGCCCTCAGAGAAACCGGCTCCGAATGAGCAATTTCTGTATAAACGCGTCCATTCTGGTCCGCCGTCCCATTGGAGGTCATGGCACTGATTGTTTTCACTGACTCTTCAGACTCACATGACTTTGTGTTTTCAATGTCAGTCTCTGGATTGACGCTCTCAGGAGCACAAAGAGCGTCGAGCTCCTCTAAAAACTCCTGCAGACTGCTGTCTGGATAAACCTGGCAGAAATCAACCAACGAATACATGTATTAAAAAAGACTACGAAATATTAAAATCTCTTTAACCTCAATTTCAAGAAAACAAAGAGACCGATAATCGGTTTTACCGATATTTATGATAATGGTCAGTCTTGTGTGCAAATCTCAAAACACACACAAGATGACGCCATTTATCGGTGGATCCCATATTACAAAACCGATATTCAATGATGGAAAAATGCTTGAATATCGGTTTTGTAATATGGGATCCACCGATAAATGTGTGTTTTGTGATTTGCACACAAGACAGACCATTATCATAAATATCGGTTCTGGATATCGATTATCGGGCATATAGACAAGCAAATAATATCCAGAAGTTACCCCAAAAATTTTAAATAAAAAACAATTTGAAACTTATATTTAGGAGTATTAAAATATATTTTATTGTGAAATTATTTTCATAAAAATTTAGCACATTTTCATCCCATAATGTTTGTTACTGTTGCAGTAATAATAACTATAATAAAAATCACCTGCAAATGCTCCTCCTGCTCTTTAGCATCCCACCTGAGGGCAAAATTAAGAAATAATTTACAATCTTATTTATTATTTTAAAACAACTCCTTGTTATCATACAGTAAATGGACATTAATTTACTCATTCAACATGGTAATTGTTTAAAAATTGTAATTGTTTAAAAAGTCAAATGTTTTGGAATCAAAGATATTGTGATATCGAATTTAAAGTAACGTTTACTACTTCAGTAGAGGTATGGCCACTGCTACAGATATAAGCAGACCAATATTACTTCTCTTATAATAGCTTTGGATTGGCCATGCCGTGGTTTCCCACATACACTTATCTAAAGTAACATTACATTAAAACAGAGGTAAGACACACCCAGATTTAGGTTGGTCAAACAGCATTTGCTGCCCTAAACGGAAATTCACTTCTTGTCTTTACAAAACCAAGTACACTTGAATTAGAGCCAAATATTAGTCGACACAGATTTTGCAATAACAAACGAATCCGTTTTATCTACTTGAGAAAACAATTTCAGAGCAAGTCAGAATAAGATCAAATGTTTACAATTTTATTATGTCAGGTAAATGTATCAAGTCAATTTCATAATCAGTTCAAAGATAATCAATACAATAACATCAAAATGCTCAGAGGTAAAGAGTAAAAGATGTAGGCTAAACCCGACATTTAGAAAAATACATAATGCTGAAGTCTTTGAGGTCCTTCAACATTATGGGCTGATCTGAGTTACAGAATCGTGCGCTGAACCCTCTTCAGCATCTCCCTAAATACTCAGACCACGGCAGAAACCTCTTTTCAAATGTAAACATGAGTTCACAGTGGGAATTTGCATTAATCACCGTCCCAGACTTACTGGGGACAGAGGTTGATTTACATGTGGGCACACCCACAGCTGTTAACAAGATATCTCTAAACTCTCCACACCTTATTACCTTTTTTTGGTTTACTTCTGTGGGAATGAGACCTTTGTACCAGTCGCACTGAGACATTTCAAATGATACCAAACATGTATAGTGTTGTATGATTTGTTCACATTAAACCATATAGATGTTTGGGTGAATTTCAGCAAGAGAGAGAGAAGGAACGGGGGAATGGGGGGTCAAGGGAAAGATATGTAGATTAGGATGATGCTTAGGTGAGACTTGCATCTCGAATGGTGATGCTAGTTTCACAAGAGAGAGTTCGAATGTTAATTTCCAGAATAGTCAGGTCCGAATCTTCAAGATTGTGTAACCCTGTAGGCATTTTTGAGGAAAAGTTGTTATACCACATTTTTAGAAAGTTCAATGTCTCCTGAATAAGGATCCATCGTATAACATTGAAATAAGGGTCCCATTTTCTTGTAATTGTCATTGAAACAATAGGTGCATTATTCAAAGCCAAAACACTACAGGTGGATAGGGTAAAAATTTTAAGTTATAGATATCACCATAAAACCTTTCCAGTTTTTCACTTACATAGAGACAGACATTTTTTGTATTACAAGTTTTCTGAAATGTCATGTTTACATATGCAAATGAGGCATACCAGTATATATATATATATATATATATAATTCGAGGGGCAGGCATACCAGTGCGCGGTTCCCCCTTTCGGGCTAGCCCTGTCTCTTCGCGTCTTCACAAAGGTTGTCGAGGCAGCCCTTGTTCCTCTCGACGACTGGCTGATCCTAGCTCACTCTCGAGACAAGGTTTGCGAACACAGGGACCTAGTGCTGCGGCACCTAGCTTGTCTGGGCCTTCGAGTCAACTGGGAGAAGAGCAAACTCTGCTCCGTGCAGAGGATCTCTTTTCTCGGTATGGAAATCGACTCGGTCGCCATGTGCGTGCGCGCGCAGTCACTGCTAATTTGCCTTCGTCAGTTCGAGGGCAAGAGTGCGTTTCCACTGAAACTATTTCAGAGGCTCCTGGGGCATATGGCATCCGCAGCCGCAGTAACGTCGCTCGTCTTGCTTCATATGAGACCGCTTCAGCTTTGGCTTCGCGATCAAGTCCCGAGGTGGGCATGGCAACAAGGCACGCTCCGAGTCCCAGTGACTGCCTTCAGACCTTCACCCCGTGGACGAACCTCAGTTTTCTATGGGCTGGAGTGCCCATAGAACGAGTTTCCTGGCATGTTGTTGTATCAACAGATGCCTCCATAATGGGCTAGGGCGCCATGTGCAATGGACATGCTGCCGCAGGCTCCTGGACAAGACCCCAGCGCCTTTGGCATGTCAATTGCCTCGAGTTGCTGGCTGTACGTCTCACCCTGCACTGCTTCTGTGCGTTGCTCAGGGGTCAGCACGTATTAGTCCGATCAGACAATACCGCCACAGTAGCGTACATCAACCGACAAGGTGGTCTGCGCTCCCGCCGTATGTCGCAACTCGCCTGCCACCTCCTCATATTGAGTCAGAAGCATCTGAGGTCGCTTCGAGCCATTTATATCCCGGGAGACCTGAACCGTGCAGCTGATATGTCTCGGTTTCGGCCTCTCGCTGGAGAATGGGGACTCCATCCCCAGTCGGTTCATCTGATTTGGGATCAGTTCGGGGACGCACAGGTAGATCTGTTTGCCTCCCACGACTCTTGCCACTGCGACCTGTTTTATTCCCTGACCGAGGGCACGCTCGGCACGGATGCACTGGCGCACAGCTGGCCGCGGGGCCTCTGCAAGTATGCGTTTTCCCCCAGTGAGCCTTCTTACGTAGACTTTGCGCAAGATCAGGGAGGACGAGGAGCAGGTAATTTTGGTTGCCCCGTATTGGCTCAACCGCACCTGGTTCCAAGAACTAGTACTCTTCGCGACAGCACCTCCCTGGCCAATTCCTCTGAGAAAGAACCTGCTTTCTCAGGGACGGGGCACCCTATGGCACCCTCGTCCCGATCTTTGAAACCTCCATGTGTGGTTCCTGGATGGGACGAGGCAGGTTTGAGTACCCTACCACCAGCGGTGGTGGCTACCATCACTTCCGCTAGACTAGAGCATCGTCCACGAGACATGCCTATGCGTTGAAGTGGAACCTCTTTGTCAACTGGTGTTCTTCTAAACTTAAAGAACCCACGAAAGGCCCGATCAGTGTCGTGCTTTCCTTCTTGCAAGAAGGGTTGGAGCGAAGGTTGTCTCCCTCCACCCTGAAAGTGTATGGTGCCGCCATTGCCACACATCATGATGCAGTTGATGGTAAGTGCATTGGAAAGCACGACCTGATCATCAGTTTCCTGAGAGGAGCGAGGAGACTGAATCCTCCTCGCCCTCCTCTCGTTCCCTCTTTGGACCTCTCTGTGGTTTTAACTGCCCTGCAGAGTGCTCCCTTTGAGCCTCTGCAATCAGTGGAGCTTAAGTTCCTGTCAATGAAAACAGTGCTCCTGGTTGCATTGGCCTCCATCAAGAGGGTAGGGGACCTGCAGGCATTTTCGGGTGACGAAGCGTGCCTGGAATTTGGACCGGCTAACTCTTACGTGATCCTGAGACCCCGGCCTGGATATGTGCCCAAGGTTCCCACCACACCCTTTCGAGACCAGGTGGTGAACCTGCAAGCGCTGCCCTTGGAGGACGCAGACCCAGCCTTGGCACAGCTCTGTCCAGTACGCACCCTCCATACTTACATAGACAGGATGCATTGTTTCAGGACTTCAGACCAGCTCTTTGTCTGTCATGGTGGGAAGCTGAAGGGAAAGGCTCTCTCCAAGCAAAGGTTGTCTCACTGGATAGTGGACACCATTGCTTTGGCTTACCAGCAGCAAGGTCGACCATGCCCCCTTGATGTGACGGCCTGCTCCACCCGGAGTGTGGCATCCTCTTGGGCTCTAGCGCATGGCGCCTCGCCAACAGACATATGTAGATCTGCAGGCTGGGCGACACCTAACACGGCCTCTGGGCAACCCCCACGTGTGTAGTCCACTGTAAGCCTCTCTGAGCATGTGTCTTTCCCTCGGCAAGCTACCTTGCCACCCCTGGGTTTGAAATATTCCACCTGCAGCTGGACACCCCAGTGATTCTCAATATGCAGCCCCCTGGGGTCATGTGTATTCCAAGTCCCCCCCTTCGGGCTGGGCATAATTGCATATTTCCACTGATATATGCTTCCCAGTGTACCTTGGCATAATTCCAGCAGCCATTAAAAACTATCCCTTTCATGTTAATGTTGTTTTTTCATTGTTTACATGTTTAAATATTCTGAGAATGCATAGTTTTAGTTCTAATGTTTAATGTTTAAACTGCAACAAATGCATTAAAACTTTTTTTTTTTGGCAGCCATTTTGTTTTTATTGTTTATGCCAAAACAGTGATGTTTACAACTTGTTATACGGCAGAAATGGATTCAGCACCTAAAAATCATATAGAAACAACACTTGAAGTACTTTTCCTCAAAAATGCCTACTGCATCTTATCCAGGGCTATTTATCTATTTTGGGACCTGACTAGAAAGGTCCTTTTGTCTTCTCAGGGAGTGGTCGTTCCTCAACCGGACTACCCGGCATTTTCTAATTTCTCAAGTCTCACAGGACCTTATTGTGAAGTTTAACCACAATTTATCCATCTTCTATAACAGCATCACAATATCTTCTGATTACCAAAACATTTATTTGGGCTTTTTGTTCAATTATTGTGTTTAATGAGCAAATGAATGTGCGTTTACTGTATGATAACAAGGAAATGCTTTGAACTTAATGAGATTTTAAAAGATGAATTGTATCATTATAAATCATCCGGTCATGTGATCGGATGAGTTTGTGGTTGAATGCTGAGTGGGAGTGGAAATGCTCATAACCATAAATCCCTCTGAAAAGCATTTACCATCATCCTTTGAGTCTGTGTTAATGGATTTGAGGTGAAATGTGGCAGGATGTTACTGTAAACGGTTCAGCACTTTAACAATTCAGTATGAGGTCAGTTTACCTCCTCGCTCGACCCGTCAGACGGTCTTTACCCTTTGCTTTACTCCCCACCACTGGGACACTTTTCCCTTTCTTGTCAGACGCTTTGTGTCGACCTAGAAAATCCAAAACAAATCAACATAATGCAGAATGTGACGTCAACTTGACTACCAGTTTATAACATTTAAAGTTTAAAATGTATAATAAAGTTTTGAATATTTTGTTAATCACACAGTGCCACAACACTATACATTTCTGTAATATTTTTCCAATGAAAACTGAGCTTTAATTTTATTGCAGTGTGTTGAACTGTCTATTAAAGAGAAAATATAATTAATATAATCTAAAAAAAATCATTAGTTTATTATATTAGTAAATATACACGACACATGCTAGAAAATGTACTTGGAAATAAATTAAACATGGAAAAACAAGTTATGAATAAACAAATGGATGAATTATAGTTATGATTATATCACAGAAAAGACTTAGAATTTATAAACTTTATTCATTCATATTTTGTTTTTCCATGTTTCATTTCTAATATCAATTCACAAATTTTAATTATCAAAAAGGACGTGTAATCAACTGAATTCACAAAAGTTAAATGGTTTAATAATTTATTAAAATTTTAACAATAATAACGCCCTACGAAATGTTTCATTTTTTCAGAAATTTGTTTTCGTGTTTTTAAAGCGTCTAATGAAAACTGAGCTTGAATTTTACTGCAGTGTTGAATGTGATCTGTCATAACTGCCTATTAAGAGAATTATAAAAATATCATTAGTGATATATTATACACATAAAACATGCTAGAAAATGTATAAGGCAAGAAATTTAAGACTGTTTGAAATATAATGATTGTATTTCCTATTGTACAGACATGACTTTGCTTTTAGAAATCATGAATGTTATTTATTCATAATTTGTTTTCCATGTTTCATTTCAAACATCGATCTACAGATTCCCATCCATCAAAGTATTCCAAAGGTTTGAGAACAACTCATCAATATCATTCAATTAATTTTTAGGCCAAGAGTTTTTGGCTTTACGACGCACCTCTGGATTCTTCCGATCTCAGATTTCCTCTTCTGCCGTTTTGACCTCCTATAAATCACATATAATTAACCCAGAAAATACAGTAATTACACACTACATACGGTAAGACCCAATCTTCAACAGAGAGAATAATAAATATACCATTTGCTCCTTGATTAGTATCTCGATCTCAGCTGTAAATGGGTTTCATCTGAAAATTAAAACATTCACCTCTGTTTGACGTTCCTCCATGTTCCTTTTCAGAGAACCTACAAATAAAACATATTGGAAAAAACACACGCCGCAACTGAACATCAACACAAAATAATCTCTGACAATTCCAACAACATACCATGCAAATCAAGCTCAATGTGCCACTACAAGTGCATGTGTTAGTTAGCTTACAGAAGCATGAATTTTAGTGCTGGTTTATGATGGTTATTGGTGCAGATTTAGATTTCTGGCTACCAGATGGAGCTGGTTGACCAATTATTTTTTAAACAACAGTAGTGTCTGGACAGGAGGCTTTTCTTTAGACTTCAGAGACCTTTTTCTTTCCATAACTTTTTAAAATGACAATTTCTGTCTTGATTTTGGAGTTAAATATGATCTGGATATTTCTTCATGAGATTTACCTAAACAGAACTTGAATCCAGGGATGATGGTTGGCTGGAAAAATTGTTCTGACATGAGCACTTGTACTGGACGTTCACTGATCAAGTGTTTTACCTCCCACAAAACAGCTTCGCTGCCCCGAACAGTCTCTAGTGTTCGTAAACCCTCCCAAATAAGGCAAGGCATTCAAAGCACCCTAAAAATAATCTCTTGTCCCCGTCCACTCAATAGGGAAGATTATTTATTTCAGAGGAACCCATATGAAACACTGAAGACTTCCAGACACTTGTTAACATTTGGCCTGAAGTCTTGTTTGTGGTACGACATGTTCAGGTTTGTGAGGACTTAAGACATTGCATAGACTTCCATTGATTTTATATCAGGTTAATTAGATAACCCATACCCCTAAACCTACACATCACAAAACATAACAACATAAAACATGGTGTTTGAACATAAATGTGTTGGCAGTGTGTGTACACAACCACCCAATAATGGCAAAAATCCACCCACTCCTTTATTTAATCCCCATAAATAAGCAGTGTCTCAGAACAAGCTGTTTGCAGTTTCTATGCAATATGACGGCACTTATGCTTAGGCCCCGCCCACAACTGTTGCCAGACTCCGCCCTATTAGCATAGACTCCGCCCCTCAGCGAGCTGTACACAGTCCACCATGTTTATCTCCTTGCCAGAGCATTCAAGTAAGAAATGAATTCTTATTAAAGCTATTAAAGTTATTCAGTCAAGAGCAGTGAGTGATTTTCTGTTTTTCTTTTGTTGTTTGATTCATATTAACAGCATATATATCAGTAAATACTGTATATTACGCTGCTTTCACTTAAATACACAGATCTAATAGACGTACAGTATGTGATTTCTTTCCCTGCTGTTTATGTTCACAGACATACGTGAACTTTGCAAATACACACAAGGTTATGTCAAAAACACACAGTTTAAGCTCAATAAGACGTGAAAGAGAACTTAGGTTAATATACTCACGGGACGCTCCATCTGACAGCCAGCTTTGTGCGCTCAGAAAACCATATATAAGTTTAGATTGATATGGTTTTATGGCATGCTGTTAATAAACTTTCATGATGATGAAGAACTGAAATGTCATGTGAGCGTGAACACGGTAGAAATGATGATCAAAACCAAACAGATGATTTAGTTTTTGTCAGAGTATCCGAGGCATGAGCTGTAAAGGCTCCGCCCTCTTCTGGAAAGAGGGGCGGGGAGCAGCAGCTCATTTGCATTTAAAGATACATGCACGAAAACAGCATGTTTTTTTCCTTCCACTCAAAAATGCATTTACAACAAGCTATACTAACTAATCTGTGGGGTATTTTGAGCTGAAACTTAACAGACACATTCTGGGGACAACTGAGACTTATATTACATCTTGAAAAAAATTGGCATAATAGGTCCACTTTAAATAAAAAGCATGTTTTGGCCGATTTAAAAGACTTTTTTAACTAGTGAGGACCAATAAATTATCCTCACTAGTCAGTTGTCATAATAATATTTAACTACATAAGTGAGGACATTTGGCCCTCACAAGTATAACCTTCAGTATAAGTATAACAAGTATAGCCAAACCTTCTCTCTCTCTCTCTCTCTCACACACACACACACACACACACACACACACACACACACACACACACACACACACACACACACACACACACACACACACACACACACACACACACACACAAAGCCTTTGTGCTAAGAAAACCCTTAGTTATGAAGGGTTAGTGAAGAAAAATTATGAAGATGAACATTTATTTATGTAAAGAGTCCAATTTGCTTTCATGCTGACCATAACCATGTAGTAATGTTATGGTGATAATTTTTATGAATGCTTATGCGCTATAAAAACATTTACAAAAAAAGCTCAATCTGGTGTAAATCTGCATGCTGTGGAATAAATATACTGAATTTCTGCTACAAACAGAAGACAAAGACTACATGACCTTTTTACTTCTAATAATCCACATCACATTTAGTTCGTCTAGTGCTGTTTGATTCAATTACTTGAATTAAAGTCATTCATGTCTCATGACCTCACTGAATCAAGACATTTGACCTTAAAAAGCCCAAGAGACGTGATTCATAAACTTTCCCTGAAAACAACTTTAGTTTTAACAGGCAGAGATATATGAAATTGAGTTAATGTTATTTATATTATTGTTCCCACTCAAGTTCTAGTTCTTCTACATCAGCTCATGTTTAATCAAACAAATGAAGCAGATCAGACTTACACAGAAGATCTGGCAAGACGT
The DNA here is from genome assembly GCF_964197995.2 of Scardinius erythrophthalmus. NCBI lineage: Eukaryota > Metazoa > Chordata > Actinopteri > Cypriniformes > Leuciscidae > Scardinius > Scardinius erythrophthalmus. The sequence continues at coordinate 2,953,019 of NC_138239.1, forward strand.
CTTGAGCAGTTTGGCATCTAAGAAAGTTTATAGTCATCTGAGCGAAAACAACCTTTTATAACCTCTATGACATTAAACAAGAGTCCAGCTCACTGATGTGGGCAGCGAAAAGGTCAAAGATCATTCATTAAACCCATTTTCCTTCCATAATGTGACATTTCTCAGAGCGAGACAAGATTTTTAAGTTAGATCTGAATGTGAGTTGAGTGGATTGTGCACATTTCCCAATGGTGACGCGTCTTTTTCACAGCTATCATTATTTGATATTATTGCTTTAAATGTAGATAGTAACATGCAAATTACTATATAACTATAGGAAAGATTTTAGAAAGGCTGCAGAATCTATTGGCTAATTCTTGTAGGTACAACAGTGACCTAAAACATTAACAGCTTTTTAATTACATGATTCCTCTGTTTAGTTTTTGTTGCGAAATTTATTCGGCAAATGTGTCTCCATCACAGTTTATATGGTGATCTTATGGAATAAAAAAGTATCTGCCTCAAAAAAGAATTGTGTGCATTTTAAGATTTTGTGCGCAATTTTTGTTGTTGTGCAAGATCTCAAAATTTGCAAAAAAAAAACACGTGGACGGAAACAGCTAATGACTAAATAGATATGTGAATATTGGTTAGGAATGCATGATATATCAGCCACCTTATCGGCCGATATACATTCATTTTTAATGTTATCGAAAAAAAGAAAATTTGGCCGATATATTAAAGCCAACAAATAATGTATTATTTCCTTCAGCTGAGACGCTTCAGATGCGCACTGTTCAACATGATGGGTTTTAATTGCTTGAAATATGATTGGAATCACTTCAAATGGGAAAATACAGTTCAACATGTGCAATGTGCAACACAAGTCTGTCATTTCAGCTACATTAAATTATAATGAGAACATTAATATGTCAGTTATCGCCTTTCAAATGTAAAGAATTATTGGTTATCAGTATCGGCCAAAAGTTTCATATCGGTGAATCCCTACTATTAATTAACATTAAGGGCCCTTTCAAACCTACCTTGTTTGGTCCGGATTTTATGACTTTTCAGTTTGATCCGAATCAAAATTACAGGTGTGAACCCTCCCCCGGACCACGGTCCGCACCAAACAGACCAAATTTGGTCTGACGAAACGAAGCAGTCTCGGTCCGGATCAACTGAACAAAGGTTTGGTTCGTTTCTAGTGTGAACGCATTTCCTGCATGGTTCGGACTTTCAGACCATTTACACAAAGTTCCAGTGGTTCCCGCAGGATTGCTTGCTCTTCTTCTCCTTTCCTGCCGGCAACCATAAAATGTTCGCACAACGAGGACGTTCATTTGGCGAATGTGAACTAGCCTCGAGTATAGCTGGAGCTGCAGGGAGTAATGCCGTAATATTTACAGTATAGCGGCAACGATATGCGTCTGTTCATTCATTCTCGTAAAAGTTACCCGCCGAATTGACAACACGCTGACGTCAGACGCACGTCCGTTTACAAACCAATCAATGTCAAGATGCAGCCTATTATAGATGATGACGACAGGACCCAAGCGTGTCACGTAAAGTTCTTTAGTGCGTTCACATAATTGCACTGTGAAACCAAAACTTACCGAATGTATAGAATGCATCAAAACATGAACTTTGGTTCGGATCTTGGTGCGGACTTTCAGGTGTGAAAACGCCCTAACATTAACCAACATCAGCCAAAAATGAAAGCCATTTCAAAAGGTTTTCTGATGAATCTATGAAGCATTAAAGTTAGGACAAATCAAAAGATATGAGTGAAGCATCTGAACTCATGGATCTGAAGGTGTCAGTAAGACAGCAGACACAGAGACGATTCAACAGCTGGAATTTATGTAAGAGGCAGTTAAACATGCAAAACAAACAAAAAAAACGAACAAAGAAGAATTCAAACTGAATCAAGGTGCAAACTAAAGCAACACAGGGTTAGTTTCTCTCACGTCAGAACAGAACTGAGGCACTTGCGTCTGTCTGGCTTACATCAGATCGGCTTTATCCATGTCCCAGGCTCTCCTCCACTGGCCTTTGGCGTTTTTGTGCCGGGCCACACGCTCTCGGTCGATCTCCTCGCGCTCCTTCTTCCATCGCAGGTACTCAAGATGTTCTTCCTTAGATGTGATGCTCAGGTCAGCGATGGCCTCAGAGATCTAGGAGATCATTTGAGTGTCAAATACAGAACAAAATATATAAACAATTTGTTTCTATCTCTTACATTTTACATTTAAAGGGGATTTTTTCCTTGTTCCTCTTTCTTTAGTGTGTAATGTTCTTCTCTATATCAGTGTCAGTGTTTCTGAACTCCCTGAAACGCCTCCATTGTAGTCTCGAGTTTCTTCCGGGAACGAACACGTCAAAATATTCCTCATTATAATAATTCATGCGCAGAATAAAGGGGCGGGGCCTGGTTGAGTTAGTTAGTAGTGTGTTAAACTGGTGGTTATGGTAAGGGGCGGGGCATTTCCCAACACACTCAAAGCGCTCGACCAATCACAACACACTGATCCAGCCGACCAATCAGAGCACAGTGTGCTTTTCAGAAGGAGGGGCTTCATAGAGACAGGAACTAAACAGAGCGTTACTGACAGACTGGGAAGAGAGGAGCCGCAACAATGGAGAATATGGGGAAAATAATGTATTTTTTAACATTCAAGCGTGAAAATCTGTTCTAGAAGAGCCCAAAATCAACATCAAAACTTTGAAAACGGGCATAATAGGTCCTCTTTAATATGGCTTATTCCACAGCCAGACATATTTTAACCATGTTCATACTTTTTATTAAATGTAATTGTTTTCACAATGATTATTCATAATAATATGATTATTTAAGAAACTCAAATAGATGAAAATACTTAATAATAAGCTATTACGTGATTTTTTTCTGAATGCAGAAATCATACCTGTTTCTTACTCGTAAAATCTGCAGTTTGTCTGTCAAATGCCCGTGTAAACGGTCTAATTTGACAGATGAATTTGTGACTAATTACTATTAAGTCTGATTGACCAATACAAAGAAATGGGAAGGAAGATGGAACGATATCTTCATAGACCTTATTCAGAGCAGCGCATGACAGGTATGAAAGTGAGGCTGTGAGGGACAGATTTGCTGTGTTTCCAATGGCATCCGCTGTAAAAAGCTGTATAAAGCTCCAAGATTACTTACAATTTTCCACAGCTTATATTGTCGGGAGTTTTTTGTCAACTGAAATTTCATGGCAAGATATTTTTCCAGTGTTTCATGAGCAGAACAATCCAAAAACACATTAAATAACACTACAGCCCATTGAAGAGATGCATGTCTGTCCCTCACAGCCTCGCTTTCATTGCCATTAAAAATCAAAGATGGCGCTGCTGTGAATAAGGTCTATTCCCTCCCTTTTAAAAGCTGATGAATAATTTATTTAGCTGTCCTAACGACATGATTAGTGGCATTTGAACATTTTGTTTTGAGCTCTGTACGTTTAATTTAATATGCGTGTGTGAGCGATGGAAACACTCTCACCGGGACACCGTGAAATCCTTCACATCGACTCCATTGATCGCCTTGTCCTGCGTCCTCCTAAATAAACACACAGATGAGAGAGAGACAACGTTACTGAAACCTCAGTGCAAAAGTGTTACAGATCAAGATTTCAAAAACGCTGATTCCACAGCTGAAGTTTACTGTTACTGGTGCATACACACACACACACACACACTCCACAGGAATATTTAGAAGGGGAGTGGGGTAAGATGTGACGCCTGACTCTGACCATGGCTGTGTTCCAGTCCACTTTTAGACACGCACTTGAGAACATCCCTAAGCACTTCACCTCGGGGGAATCCCTGCCGCCATTTTTGAAGTGCGTTCCACTTCGTTTATATGGACAGACCCTCAATTTTGACCTTGGGAGCAAAAGGTCACCGTGATTTTGCCAAGTAAGACATGCTCCTGGATCAACATATTTTGTTGATCCTAGAATAACATTCCTGTCCCAAAATCTAGTCCTTACCCTATCCCAACCCCTAAACCTATCCCTACCCATAACGTTTCCCTAAAATCAGAGGGGAATGATAGGTGAATAACACTGATGTTGAAGCACCTCACCCTGGTTCTAAGCCTAAACTTGACATAATCTGTAAACTTGTCCCTCAAATCTGATTGGTTGATTGGAAAGTTGTTCCAGGATCAGGAAAGATGTTGATCCAGGAACATGAGGTACTTCACGTTCACCATGTACACTTCAGGCAGCTCCATATACTACAATGCAACATGATTGTGACGCCAACGCATATTGCGTTTAATTTACCCCAACACAAACAACTCTATGATATATTAATTGTTTAAAGAAAAATATTTAAACAACTCACACCTATAAACATATAGAATGCTGCATTAAACAATTTTGTAAGGAAAATAAATAAATAATAAAATCAACCCCACTGTGGATTCTAAGTGATCAAGGGCTTAGCTCGTCCCAGTTCAGCCCATTGCAAGGGTTCCGCCAGTAGTGGGCACTCATGCAACGCAAGCAATGACATACAGTACTGTGCAAAAGTCTTAGGCATGTTAATACTGCTAATATTTAACTTCTATTAACTAATTCAAATCAAGATATGGTGTAACAACTCTTTGCGTTTAAAATGGCTTTTGTCCAGGTACACTTGCGCAGAGTTCTTCAGGGAGCTTTGCAGGAAGGTTTCTTCAAGCGTCTCGGAGACGTTCCTGCAGTTCTTCTGGATTTAGTCCGTCTCAGTTTCTTCTGTTTCTTCATGTAATCACAGACGGACTCGATGATGGTGAGATCAGATCAGACCAGCTGTTGTCAGACTCCTTGTGCATACACAAATCTCACTGGATTATTACAATTAATGGCAAAAAGAATGTTTGGAAATGTAAACTGATATTTCCTACAGACACACTACAGCAAAAGATATAACTATCTGACTTAAAGCTATTTTTTGGGGGGGGGGGAGTTAGCAGCCTATGTCACCATATTTAGAACAAGCACATGACACACACTAGCAGGGATGCGCTGCCCTCATGTGGATAAACACAAGCAGTACACTTGCTTTAGTGACGTCATCATCATCATCATCACAGCTTCTAGATGTGTAGATCTATGCATTAAAGTTCAGGGCTGGTAATGACAAAGCCATGAGACACACACACTGGACTTCATCGGTAAATCAGTAGGGTCTCATCATACAATCTATAGAAACCTCACAACGGTAGAGTTTTGAAAGTGTGGCATAAAATAAAGCGGTTCTCCACCACTGGGCTGTGACCCGGAAATGACTGATAAATTCACAGACAGCAGAGAAGAAACAAGGATAAAATGCAACAAGCCATTTAGTTGTGTGTAGTTGGGATAGTAAAATAAATAGACTTGTTTTAATAACTCATAATTTATACGGTATGAGAAACACTTCCCATTTAATTTGATGTTGACATCAAAGCGTGCAAATTAAACAGTATTTACAGCACAAATTCAACCGTCACATTAGTCAAATGAAGTACGTGTCAACATGGACAGGCTGTGCAACAGACAAAAGTCAACACAAAATCACCTGCCGTGAGAATAAACAGAGGTTTTTGCTGAACACATCATGGTTTTATGTGTAAAATTCAACATTTATAAACCAAACTACTTATTATGTTAATAATGTTGTACACTTTACAATAAGGTTTAATTTGTTAACATGAACTTCAAATCTTTTCATGTATGTTACTATCATCATTTATAAATACATGTATTTGCTAACATTAGTTAATGCTACTGTGAACATGAACATTTTTATTAACTTAACAATAAGGTTAATAAATGCCGAATAAATATATTGCTCATTGTTAGTTCATGCAATGTTTACAAATGTGACCTTATTGTAAAGTGTTTTTCCTGAAGCAAAACCAGCAGACAAATGCTGTCCTAAAGAGAAACACACACTACTGTGACAGAACGAGACTAAAACACACACCAAAAGTGTCTCTCAAACTGGCACGTTGCCTCTGCACTCATAATAAACCTATTCAGAAGAAAGATTAAACTGTTTGGCTAATTATGATCGCAAAAAATGAGCTGAGAGAGAGAGAGAGAGAGAGATAAGAACTACACTGCCTTCTCTCCTCCATCACAGCATGACATCACACAATAACATTTATGGATTTGGCATGATGTGATTCTTCTGGAAACATATTTGATGAATGCTGCGATCGGCGAGGGCAGAGCACTCAACTGCACTGATGCATTATGGGAGAATCATATTGTATCACATACAAAATACTCCCACTCACATTACTAAGATCTGTCTGTCGGCCACTAGCGCATCTTCTGCACACAGCAGTGATGAATATCACATGAAATGTGAGTTTTGGATCAAAATATGGCTTTTTGAGACACTTTCCACCATCCAATCAATTCTTCACCCTGAAAATGTTACATTATGGAATTTAAATGTGTTTAAAAGAACCTAGCAACCACCCAAACGGCCCTAGCAACCACACCACAACAAAAAGTGTATAATGGCCAATGTTATATTATTGCTAACTAAAAATATTAAAAATCACTTCTGTTAATTGAGATAAAGCTGTGGGTAAATAACATATAAATATCAGTTTAAAAAAAAACTTAAATGAAAATTAGAAATGCTGCCTTGGCAATTAACTGAAATAAAAGAAGTTGAAGTAGTAAAATGACTAAAGGTAAATAGAAATATTTAAAAAAATACTGCCCTAGCAATAAGTGTGTTATGGCCAGTGTTGTTATTGTTAAATAAAACTATTAAAAATACCTTTTTCGTGAATTTAAATAAAACTGTAGGAGAATAAAAAAAATAATTTTAGATAAAAAAACTACCAAAAATTAGAAATGCTGCCATGGCGACTAACTGAAATAAATAGTTGAAGGACTAAAATTATTTAAAAGAAAAATTATAATAATATATAGTTTATTAAATAACAATATATTATAAAATAAACTAAAATTGTAATAAAAAAGTAAAGCTACATAGAAACATGAAAAAACTAATAAACATGACAAAAGCACGTAACAAAAGACTAAAACAAACTAAAATGAAAAAACTAATTAAAAATATGAATCTATATAATAGTATATAAATATAACAGAATGTGAAAAATACCAAAATAACACGTCTCTCTGTTTTTAAATGTAAAACACTGATGCTAAGTGAAGTCATATATCTTAAGACGCCGCCGACGCTAAGAATCACACTCTCATTCTGTCAGTGTAAGAGTCTGTGAGCGCCGATCAGACAAAAGCTCTGATGATAAAGCGCTTCGGCTCGGCCTGTCGTGTCTGTCGCACAATGGGCTGCATTATACGGGCCTTTCAGACGCCGGAGGACAGAAGCAGCTGCCGTCCAGACAGTCCGGCCCCGCTGGGTGGAAAACAGGCCTAAACGCCACATCGGTCCACACCCGCACATTCCCACACGTCAGTGAGAATCTGACAGACAAATCACACAAACATAACACAGGGTTCCCACACCTTGGTTAACTTCAAATTCAAGGACCTTACAAGTAGCCTAGAAATCTAGACGCACCCTAGCGGCAGCAAAATGTATTTCGCAGCCAGGGTAGTCTAGCAACTCTCAATAAACCTTCTCGCTGCAAAAACCCAGATTGGGTCAGGCCAATCACGTTGTGTATAGAGTAGGCGGGGCGGGCTTAACATACACGACAGAGTTGCGACGGTTACCTGGCTGCTGCTACTTGAAAACAAAGAATGGCGGCTGCTGATGGAGAACAACGGTCTTTCGAATCAGCTTTGGCCACGACTCTGGAGGACTTGGAGTTAAGTTTTTCTTTGAGAAAAGAGCAAAGAACGGCACTTAAGTCATTCTTAAAAAAAGGAAGATGTGTTCGTCGTTTTGCCGGCCAGATATGGCAAAAGTTGAATCTATCAACTAAGCTCCGCTGTTGGGAAAACGCCCTGGTTGGTTGAAGCGCTGTCCTATTGCGTGCAGAGGGAATTTGAAAGACAGCCGTTTATCCCGCCCCTCGGATTGAGCCGTGACTATGGTGAGTTTCCAGACCTAACATCTTGATGTAGGTCTGGCTTGCCAGGCTACCTTACAAGGACTTTCCAGGTCCAATATCCTCAAATTCACTTTTGTTGTGTCCAACTCAAGCATTGAGGTTCCATCGTGCATGAACGTCATGTCAGCGTACAACACGTCAAAGTACCTCACGCGGGAAACACTTAACGTAGCGCGTAAATGCACGTAACTAACGTAAATCAAAATAAAGCTAGTATGCATAGGTCACAAAAGTTTGGGCGAAATAACACATTAGTGGACTGGAGGGAATAATATGAAATTTTTCTTGCACAAAATATATTCAAGCACTTTCAAGGACTATTTTAAAAGGGCCTTGAATATTTCTTTTTCAGATTCACAAACTTTCACGGATTTCAAGGACCCGTGGGAACCCTGGTAACACTAAACCATAACTTTTGAGTTTGAGTTTCTTATAGGGGTGGAACGGTACATGTATTCGTATTGAACCGAAACGGTACGGGTGTCACGGATCGGTGCTTAAATTAACACGGAGAATACATGGTATAAAAATAAACAAAACTCGCGCACAAATTAATTAATGTAATGCGGAACTACTGTTAGATAAGCAAGGTTCTTTAGGGACACCTAATCTGTAGCCCCGCCTTAGATATGAAGCAGGCTGCGATGTAAAGATTGCAATGCTGAGAGAGAGAGAGAGAGAGAGAGAGAGAGAGAGAGAGAGAGAGGCACGGTCAAAAAGTCGCAAAGTGTTTACTTATATTTGTGTGTGTGTGTGTGGCGCGGGCGCGATCGAACAGTGGAAACATAAAAACATACTCCGACATTTTGTTTATACAGGACATCATTGAAACTGCAAATTGTTTAAGTTACTGTTAATTAAAATTTTAAGGAAACCAAATATATTAATCTGAAATATAGCAAGTTAATTTTCAATTCATTCTGGTACAATTACCAAACATATCTCAAGGTCTTTTTGTCTTTTTATTAATTTAATTAATAAACTAATTATATAAAATTATTGTTAGTGCACTTCAAATAAACTGGTTCTATGCCTTTACTTTATTAATAAAACTTATTTAAAAAATACAAAGCTTAAGTAATTTATTTTCCTTTGGTGGTCCAGCCTGAGACATGCACAAGCCTTCTGCATTTTTGTTTTGTTTTTCCCTCCATTGTACCGAACTCGTACCGAACCGTGATGACTGAACCGAGGTATGAACCGAACCGTGACTTCTGTGTACCGTTCCACCCCTAGTTTCTTATAATGCTGTATGAATTTGAATAACTTCAAATAAATTAAAATAAATGCATCACCGTTGGCGTTTACACAAAAATATGAAGCAGCAAAAAACTTTTTTACCACTGATAATAATCAGAAATGTTTCTTGAGCATTAAATCATCATATTAGAATGATTTCTGAAGGATCATGTGACACTGAAGACTGTAATAATGATGCTGAACATTCAGCTTTGATCACAGGAATAAATTACATTTCAACATATTCACATAGAAAACAGCAAAAATATATATAATTTTTACAGTTTTTACTGTATTTTGATCAAATAAATGCAGCCTTGGTGAGCAAAAGGGACTTCTTTCAAAAACCCCAAGCTTTTAAACAGCAGACGGTGAAACGGGCAGAGAGAAAATACCCAAACAAAACAAACGAGACAGAAAGAGAAACAGTGTGACGTCAGGCGTCTGGAATCCACAAGAACAGCTGAACAGACGCACAAACTTCGGCCCAATGAACATTCACACGCTCGGCTCCTGTCATGTCTGAATCTATTTACGGCATCAAGGCTTGAGAACCAAATGAAGAGGGCGTCCCAGACACATGCTGCTAAACAAGGGCCGTCAAAACTCGAGAGAACATCTGCTCACCTCCGGGACTCTCCTTGCGGACGGAGGACGTTTCTCTCGTGCGTCGGACTCCAGCACGTCTTCAACACAACACTTCAACCTCACTGGACTCACGGGCCGGTTCCGGTCCTTTCTTTCCCCGAACACCCTCTTACCCTGAAACAACATGACATAAACACTCTCTAACATCCTTTAAATTTGTTGTCTCTGTCTAATGCCGGTTATCACAAGTGTCTGACGAGAGTTACTGACGAGTAGAGCTGCACGATCTGGGGGAAAACAAATCGAATTGTGATTTTTCTGATAAAAATGAATAATTTTTTTAAAGGGTAACTCTCACTAAAATGCAACCTAGGGTCTTTTTGTGAATCTACCCGAGGCAAACTTTCGTGTAAAAGCATAATTAGGATGGAAACGCCACTTTTAAGTTTGACCGTATTTTCGTTTTCGTTTTCCTAGATTGCATTTTGGCGAGAGTTACGCTTTAAAGCTCCAGGTTTGCTGTGCTTGTTTATAGGGTTGCATAATTTGCACAAATATTATAAAAAGAAGCATTAAACTAATTATTTTACTAAATTAAATTATTAAACAAAATAAGAAATAAAACTGCTGTTTAAAAACAAAACAAAATTATAATTATAAAAAGAAGTGACCATTAAACCATCAAGCTTTTATTTTGACTTCTCATTACATATATTGTTTCTCTATTAAAAACGTCACATTATTAAACTTAAATGGGTTTTAAAGCACCTAGAAACCACATAGTGTGAAGTGGGAAATAAAATATTAATATTAGAATAAAAAAACAAAACAATGAATTATAAATGCAGCCTTGGCAACTAACTGAAATAAATAAAATAAGTTTAATTTGATGTAGTAAATTACTAAAGCTAAAACTAGTAAAAATAAATTAAAGCTAAATAAAAATAAATAAAAATGACAACATGATAAAATTACTTAAAATTTAAATAAAATAAAATAAAATTGGAAAAAAAATCACTCTCTAATAAGTTGATTGGGTCTCACCTTGATGTTTCCTGGCGTTGTGACGAGCAGCTGCCGTCTCTTTCCTCTCCCGATGCTGAAGACACTGGATCCAGGATCACTGTCCTTCTCCGGCTCTCCTTCTCTCAGCCCTCCCGGCCTCTTGGTCACCACACGCTGATCCTGGACAGTACAGGGTACTTTTGATATGAAACAAAGTCTCAACTTTTAAATTTGGTCATTTTTTAAAGAAATTTAAACAATAAATAGTTCTGTGTCTCTTTAATGTGTCTGACAGATCGCTCAGTTAAAGCCGCTCATGAACCGCTCATCTCTTCCTTCTAGTTCATTTATAGCATCAAATAAACATGAATGAACATCAGAAGGAATGTTGTTTTAACCGCGGAAAGACGTCAGCACACTCCGTTTCTCAAGTCCAAATCCTCCAACGTTAATCTACTAACTCTCCTGACTGCTTTGTCGGATAAAAATTGCGGATTCGGCGGATTATGATTGGTCAGATCGGCTGTTAATCAAACTCCCTACGAAGGGTCCATTGTGTAATCAATACATTATTTTTATTAATGATTTATTAATTATTTGACAAAATAATCACGATTATCAGTTTAACCTGTGAAGGAATGAAGCAGCTCACATTGCAGGATTTGTTGATGGTGATGGACAGATCATCAAGCTTCCCCTTCCTGCCGTGGGGTGACATCACTTCCTGTTCCGCCCGCTTTTTATCCTCCTCCACTTCCTGTAAAACATCATAAGGAAATCCTATCATAAAGGGATCATGTTCTGCATCTCTTAGCATTTTAGGTTTTTGTAACAATATAAATTAATAGAATAATAAATTAAAAGCATAATGGATGAATCCCACACACTGCTATAGCTTTCGAACAACATTTTGGGTCACGTGACCTTCATCAGGCTTTTTTTTTTTTTCTATTTTCCATAGATTTATGATTTCATACTAAACAAGACTTCAAATGATCTGTTTACAGATCTAAATGTGTTTTTTGGCGCATTTTAATCAGGTTCTCACCTGGTACCGTTTCATAAGTGCTTCATTTTTCTTCCGCAAGGCCTCGATCTTTTTATCCAGCTCTGCATCCTTGAGTTCCTTCTTCATCATCATCATCATCTCTGTCGAGCTCTGAGCACAGAACGGTTTATGAACATTACATACACAAACACAATAATCCAAACAATCTGTAATACATAAAGATTAATGTCTGCCAGCAGGATTTCTGTTGTTTACTGCATCTCACGTGAAAATGAAAATCTTCATCCACAAACAACAAAATAATAGTTTTGCACATTTTTCTTGTCCAGACATTTAAACAGCCTTGAGGAAAAATAACAGAATTACATAAAGCAAATCTAATGGAATACGGCTGCATTTATATAAATGTCTAACGCCAGAGACCAAGGAGAAACAGTCCAGGACTGAAATATAAACACAATGGCATATGATTAGATATAATCAGTCAATTACTGTCTACATGTTTCTTTAACACGTGTACATTTGTGGGTCTAACTGCACACGGACACGCCATTATTAGCATCAGCTGCTACGACCGGCAACATGAGCTCAGCCATCAGCTGTTTCAAGACGTCTGACAGTCACATGTGACCACGATTTCAGACGCTGTAGCTCAAAACTCAGCCATGACCCTCAGATATTGAGCAGAAAACTGTTGGCAAGGATATTTCGTTTTACAGCATTTGCCAGAATCTCTCGGTTAATGTTCCTCAAACATTTTGGTAGGGTTGCATGATTTGGCGGGAAAACTTAATAGCGATTCTTCAGATAAAAATTGCAAATGTATGGAAGCTTGTTTCCGCCACAGAGTGAAAAATAAAAAAGGTAATTGCGACTTCTAAATCTCACAATTCTGACTTTTTATCTCAGAATTACGTGATGTAAAGTAGCAATTGCAGGTTGAAAAGTCAGAATTGCGTGACATAGAGTCGCAATTGTGTGTTAAGTCAAAATTGCGTGATATAAAGCCGCAATTGCGTGTTATAAAGTCAGAATTATGAGATATAAACTCGCAATTGCGAGAAATATACTTGAAATTCTGACTTTTTTTCTCAGAATTGCATGTTTATATCTCGCAATTCTGACTTTAGAATACGTAATTGGGAGATATAAAGTCAGAATTGCATGGTATAAAGTCGCAATTGCGTGTTATAAAGTCAGAATTGTGAGATATAAACTATTCTGAGGTAAAAAAAAAGTATTTTCCTTAGAATTGGACTTTATATCTCACAATTCTGAGAAAAGATGTCAGAATTGCATGACATAAAGTCGCAATTGTGTGTTAAGTCAAAATTGCGTGATATAAAGCCGCAATTGCGTGTTATAAAGTCAGAATTATGAGATATAAACTCGCAATTGCGAGAAATATACTTGAAATTCTGACTTTTTTTCTCAGAATTGCATGTTTATATCTCGCAATTCTGACTTTAGAATACGTAATTGGGAGATATAAAGTCAGAATTGCATGGTATAAAGTCGCAATTGCGTGTTATAAAGTCAGAATTGTGAGATATAAACTATTCTGAGGTAAAAAAAAAAGTATTTTCCTTAGAATTGGACTTTATATCTCACAATTCTGAGAAAAGATGTCAGAATTGCGAGATATAAACTCGCAATTATGTGTTATAAAGTCAGAATTGCGTGATATAAAGTCGCAATTGCGAGAAAAAAAGTCTGAATTCTGACTTTATAACACATTTGCGACTTTATTTCACGCAATTGCGACTTTATTTCAAGCAATTCTGACTTTATATCTCGCAATTCTGACTTTATAACGTAATTGCGACTTTATTTCACGCAATTCTGACTTTATATCTCGCAATTCTGAGAAATAAAGTCAGAATTGCGAGATGTAAACTCGCAGTTGTGAGATAAAAAGTCGCAATTATCTTTTAAAATGTTTTATTCTGTGGTGGAAACAATCTTCCATACAAATGTGATTTAAAATGTGATTTACAAAAAAATTCCATGTTTGATTTGCTTGCTTAAGGGCTAATTTTGGCAAAATGTTATGATTATTTAAATATGGCTATAAAATAATAATACTTTTATAATTATTAGTTATCATTATATAAAAACATTTACATACGAAATAAAAACAAAATAAGAAATATCACTAGTTAATAAAAATATTTAAGTAAAAAAAATTGCGCGTTTCAGAAACACCAAACCAACATTTGAGATGCTGCGACGCCACTGGTCCACTGGTTAGTCCAGTTATCCAATCACAGCCTCCGATGAGGCAAAGTCACCTTGCGCATCGAGGGATTTATTCAGTAAATGTGTTTCCATTGTATTTTATGCACGTCTTCTTATCGGATCTTTTTTTTTTAATTTGCCTTAATGGAGTAGATGCAATATCCCAAAAGCGCATACAAATAGGTGGATGGAAACATAGCTATTTTCAAAAACATTTATTTAAATTGCAGCCTTTGTGATTTGATAATCACACAAGCCATCTCCTTATTAATCATGCAGCCCTACTTTTTCGGTTTGTTGTAAACCTCTAAACATATGCATTAGAATACAGACTTAATTCAAACATGAAATGTTTTGTACATAACTTCAGTATTAGATGTAGCATCAATGCCACGTCAGAACGTAGGCTCACTATTGGCCAGCATCACACACATGACCAGCGTCGGCCAATAGTGAGCCTACGTTCTGACATACAACCCAGAAGCATTGCACTGTTACACTAGCTCTCAGATTTCATTAAAAATATCTTAATTTGTGTTGAAGATTTACGGGGTTGGAAGTTGGAACAATACGAGGGCGAGTAATTACTGACAGAATTTTCATTTTTGGGTGAACTAACCCTTTAAATAAGGCATCAAACATCAAGATCTCTCAGTATCTGTGGATTTTTAGAGACATGAAAGCCTGAAAGCCAGAGCGCCTGCGGCAGAGATAACCCGACTGACTCCAGGCCAGCGAGACTCCTACACGGAGTACATTTGGATCTAAAGAGGCTTGCAGAGATTTGAGAGAGAATAGAGTCAGATCTCAGCTCAAAACAGAGATTCCTCAAGGTCGAAAGACGCTTTTATCCCTCCAAACACAGGAAAACCTCTGCAAACCAACGGGCAGGACTGATCCTCTAATAAAAGGCTTAAGTAATATCATGATTTGTCAGGGGCGTTTGTTAAAACAAGCATGACTTTCCTAGTGCTCATAGTTACTGCATCCACAGGATTTACATGAGAATCACCAAAAGGACAATTAAGTCACTTCACAGCACTAATAACTGAGGCTTGAGTTGAAATTGCCCATGGAGTTCAACTAAATAACACAGAAAACTATTTCAAAACCAAGCATTCAACAAAATATTGGTAGCACTTCACTTGAAGCCTTTATATATATATATATATATATATATATATATATATATATATATATATATATATATATATATATATATATATATATATATATATATATAGATATATAATGCATTATAAGAGTATTTTTAATTCATTAAATATGCCTTGTAATGCACCGAATAATGCACTGTGTGATCTCATGAACAATTGTTATAACACATATCTATTCATTGTTTCACCTTTAGAAAGTATATTTGGCAACACTTACCTAGTTTTTATTA
Organism: Scardinius erythrophthalmus; assembly: GCF_964197995.2. Taxonomy (NCBI): domain Eukaryota; kingdom Metazoa; phylum Chordata; class Actinopteri; order Cypriniformes; family Leuciscidae; genus Scardinius; species Scardinius erythrophthalmus. The sequence goes on from NC_138239.1 coordinate 2,968,547, forward strand.
GTCAACAGGCACTAATAATGAACAATACTTCTACAGCATTTATTAATCTTTAATGTTAATTTATACATTTACAAATAACTGAGACACAGGGCTATATAAACTAGACTTATGTGAAACTAATATGTAACAGAAACAAACGAGGACACGATCAGAAACCAACAAAACCGAAATCAAAGCCACTTGAAGGAAAGCCTGCAAGGTTAGCAATAAAGGTGTTGATTTGAAGAAGGAAAGATGCATATACTCAATCTTTCTCTCACTCGCTGTCTGTTTAGGCTTGTTTAGTACAAATCATGATGGCCACAGAGTCGTAAAGTCCCCCTGTAGTCAATAATTGGATCCATTCATCCCTTTGATAACCAATATTTAATCGTTTTTACCTGGGAAAAAAATCTTCATGCCTTGAATGTAACTCGACACCCTTGCATCATTTAGTATACGCGGTTCTATGAATATGCAAATTAGCTCCGCCTCCACTCACTCAGCTCAGAGATCCACTGGTTGACGATCACACGTTGATCTGATTGGTTACAAGGTAGTTTGTGACATCAGAAACACCAGCGATTTCAAAGCGTGTTTTTGAGACAAGGAGAAAATACTCAGCAATGCTGTCGACTTTGCACATGGCTTGTCTTAAAGCGTATTAAAAACACCACATAGACACATAAACAACATTAAAAGCTGGATTTTCACCACAGGGGGTTGTAACTCGGTATTACAATATTGCAGTTATCACGACAGCCCTACATCTGTCCAATGCAAAGCAGAGGAAGATTAAGTTACCTATGACTCAACACTCATGCAAACCCACTGAAACACATGCAGCCGCTGCGCTTGAGCGTTTGCACACATTTAAAGTGACAGCGCGCAACAGATGACATGCTGCAAGCAAACTCAGCAATTGTGTGTTTTTGTGCTGTCATTAAACTGCACATCAGCATTTTATCTGCCATCCAGCTCTCTGGATATCTGCAAACAGCACTATATCCACAGACCACAACAATCATCCCCAGACACAGATCATTTATTAAAACTAAACTGCAAAAACGGTCACAAGCTCATTAACATATGATCACATAAATTTACATATCAACACACACACGCATTGCTCATCAGCTGGACACGTCCTGATAAAAAGTTTGGAGAGGAGAAACAATAAATCTTTAGGTGCAGGAAAAAAATCTTACCTGAAATTAGATTAAACGCAACACAAGTAGCCTATAACATATGACCCCTGTAAATAGACTCAATGCATTCATTGCAATGGAGGAACTAAATTAAATTCTGCATGGAGGATTCTGATTGGTTAATATCAGCAGAATAAGTTCTGCTACTGATGACACCAAACATCTTAACTTTGTTAAGATTCCCAGCATTCCTGTTTCTCGAAGCACACATTAGTAAGCTTATTATACAGGCCCTCTGTGGAGGAAAACATGCAGACTAATAATTCAGATGTGTCTGAAACCACTTCATATTAAAGGTGCAGACCATTAAATAAACATCCAGTCATCATTTACTCCCTCATGCTGTTTCAAACTCATTTGGCTTTCTTTTTTTCTGTGGAACATGAAAGCAAAAATGCACTGGAAGTGGATGGTGATTTTTGAAGCATATGATTGGTCTCTGAAATACAAGCCATTATCTCCATGCAACTGCGAATAAGATTTGAGAGCTACGGCAGAGGGGATTTTCAGAGAATGATGACTTAAATTTGAGTCTGTTCCTCTCACAAAGCATCATTTGTTTTCAGAAGACTTGAAATAAATAGTGCAAGACACTTAAAAAAAAAAAGTTAGTAGTACAAGAAAATACTACTGTATTTCAGGGTTTCAACTTCAAAATTCAATGTGTTACGTGCCGTTTCTTTGTAATTATTTGTGAAATTTACAAGCAATTTTGCAATGCAATAATTGACACCAAAATGCAATAAATTTTAATTATGCATCACCTGGAAAACAGTGGCTTAAGCATTCTTCAAAATATCTTTTTTGTGTGTGTTCGGCATAAGAAAGAAAATCACGTGGTATTAAACGAACTCATATTTGGGTGAATGATCCCTTTAAAGAACATTTTAAGTGATAATGACAATGATAATGACACTTTTAAAAATTAAAGTTTCCATTAGCAATTAAACAATTTTTGGCTCCCCAAAGATCCTTTCAGTGATCAGTCCTTAAAATAAAAAATGTTTCTTAGTGTTCAGGGGTCTCATTTATAAAACTGTGCGTAGGAACCTTACTAAAAGTGTACGTGCGCCTGAAAGCCAAAAATGACGTACGCAAAAAAATATTCAGACTTATAAAACCGTTCGTACGCCAGAACCTGCGCAGAATTCACTTTATAAATCCCAGTCAGCGGAAGATTGTGCGCACATCCGTCTCCACCCCCAAATTACCATATATGGAGCTTACAACGCCTAGTTTTTGCCTCATCTGCATATCATTTGCATATGATTATTCATCCACGTGATAACGTTTAACGGTACAAGACACGTTACATTAATAAAAATCAAGTAGTTGCCTATCCTTGCCTTGTTTTTGAATACATAAATCAAATAGTGTATAAATAAATTTCATCTTTTCCACTGGCCGAATTGTATTTTTAATTGATTTATATTTTTAATTGAAACAGATAGGGCCATCCTTAAAAATATTTTGGTTTGCAGTAACAGCAAAAAAAAAGAAAAAAAGGGTCGGTAGGTAGGTCTTTATTTTTTTATATATATAAAAAATAATATAAAAAAGTATATTTTTTTAATAATAAAAAAAAAATCGGGGTCGGGGGGGTCTTGAGAGAACATTTTTCACCGATGTCTAGGGGCTGTTTACACCAGGCCACTTTGCGTTTTCTCAGATCGGATTGCAATCTGATTGATCAAAACGATTCAATTATTTACACCTGGTTACATAGATGTGTGTTGTTGTTTTTTTGCGGATATAACCGATCTTCAATTCCCGCTATATGCAGATTTAATGCAGTGCACCGAAAGCAACAGTTATTATTTTATTGGTCAACAGCTAAAATTTCTGAATCAAAGCCCGCAATAAGAGAAAGCGGAAACAGCCCTGGTAAGATCATTTCGTTTCTTTACATTTAATAAAGATGATCGTGTGTTAAGCGTCTGCGACTTACTTTCACTTTGATTTGCGATAGCACGTTGATGCTTAGCTTCTCATCTGCGGCGATGCGTGTTGCAGTAGCGTCGTCATTACTGACTAAAACATGACATGTAGCCTATATAACACGCTTTCACATGTTTATTTTTTAATAAACCATATTCAACAACATATAAAAATGAAATAATCTTTAGAGTAAAGCCGCAGCCATCATTACCAAGCGCGAACCATTGACAGTGAATGAAACGGAGCGATCTTAGCCTGCAGGCCGTAGTGTGACATGCGTAAACCTGGTGTAAACATAATGACGCGCCACGAGTTTTTATTTAAAAGAAAGAACGTAGCTTATGTTTGTATGTATGTCTAAGCAATTTATATTCACAATACTTAATAACTAATATTATTTTATTGCATTTGTATTAGTTGTTTGAAGAGTTAAAAAAAAATTGGTCGGTCTTAACGCAAGTTTACAACCGGCAAGTCGGTCGGACTAAAAGGGGAAATAAATAAATAATTGGGTCGGTACTAAATTGACAGGGTCGGTCGGGTTACGGCAAACAAGAATATTTTTAAGGATGGCCTAGGCCTTGGGCATTATTTGCACGAAACTATTTTCTCAGACAATCTTGTATTATCATGATAAGCAATTATCTCTGTGGTTAAAACATTAAAACACAGCACGCTACAGGAAAAATGTTCAAAAACATCGCATCCACAACAAATATTTCTATTGATTGAATTTGAGTATAAAAAATGTTGTAACTTCTCAGTAATGATTTCATGTTTAAGTGTTCTCCATTAATTTGAATGGCATATTTAATCTAAATGTTTATATCAGAAGTAAAACATAGTTTAAATCATTATTTTATTTATTTATTTGCGTCAGTTTATTTCACTAAACGGCCCAATGCGCTCGCTGGCGCGGACATTTAAGAAGGGATGGATATTTGCTTCAAGTGACAGGCTTGGTGAGTGAAATTATATTTGTATTATCTTGTATTTCTTTAGATTTTCTGTCTAAAAGTGAACAAAAAGACGCTTAACTCCAGCTCACCATTGGTGTCGCCAAATTGCTCCATCTCCAAAAAGCTCGTACGCATGGGTCAGAGTTTGCGTGCAGGTGCGCAAATTTTCCCGTCTAGTTTGTTTTTATAAATCACAACTTATGCGTCAGAAGCGGCGTACGCTCATTTTCAGCCACGTTTATAAATGAGACCCCAGAACATTTTATTTAATCTAAAGAACCTTTTTCCATTATAAAGAACCTGGAAAGGTTCCATGGATGCAAACTGTTCCTCGTGGAACCACTGATTCCTAATAAAGAACCTTTAAGAGTGAACAGATTGCTAAGGCAAGTGCACAAGGAACTCACAGTGACTTCGGTTGTCAGGGGACCAAAACAAACCTCACGGAGGTACAAACACATCCAGAAATCCAGTGCAATACGAGCCAACATGAATCATCAATGCTGCAAAAAGGACAGGGAACATTCCAGCGGCCGCTTCCCACTCATCTGTACAGATCACATGTCAAACAGCCCAACACAGCAGCTCTAACTATAAGCTGACGGACGCTCCCGTTCCCAAAACCTAGGCCTCGTTCTTCAGACAAACGTGCATCTGACAGCAAGCTCACGTTAAGTGTCAGCCTACCATCCTCATATCCAGACTGCTGGGAAAAAAAAAAGGGAACGAGCAGGATCCAGAGAAGAGCAAAGATGTGCAGGAAAGAGAGATGAAGAGTGGGGAAAAAAAAAAGCTAGTGGAAGAATGAGAAACAGTGGCACTCACAGCTCTGTTCATGTCAGCAGGGAAATCTGGGATCCTTGCAAACGGCAGGCAGCCGACGCGGCTCGGGGAAGAAGCGCATGGAGTCCCGGATCATGCCTTGATTACAAAAACGCCAGTTGGGCTGCGAGCCAAGATCTCCGAACGCAAAGAAAAGCCCTGCTAACGGACCCCGCCGCTCACCCGTACGGCTCAGCCTCTCTCTCTCTCTCTCTCTAAAGCTCTTGCTCATAGTTAAAATTACCCCTCACTACCCCACCCACGCCTGCTGTCATACCCCTGAAAACCATTAATTTTATGACTCTCAATACGGGATCTTTATAACAACAGTGGCATTTAGAAATCAATACATTTAAGAGTGTTGACCTAGAAACACACTCTTTTCACACTCTCACTATCGATTTAAAGAAACGGTTCAACTAAAAAATTTTTTTTTTCAATTATCATTTACTCATGTTGTTTCAAAACCATTGGACAGGGTTGATGAAGTTAATAATGAATAAAATCATAAAAATGCATCCCGGTTCAGTGAGTGATGCTTCACTGATTCATTAAAACGATCCGACTCTTAAGAGTCATTTGTTTGAGTGGATTCATCTCATTTAAAATTAAACATAAATTCCTATGCATAGCGATCACTGACATAGAGATGAACTACTTAAATCCATCATTTATGTTGTGGGTTGTTGACAGGTCGTTGCTAAGCAGTTGCTAGGGTGGCTGCTTACTGAAACGTAATCATCTTATTTGGTGAACCATGTGGCATTGAAATTACACACTTCACCTTAAAATTTGCCAACAGCACACACTTCCGAAAGGTAAATGTGCAGATCTACAAAAGATCTGTGGTTGGTTACTTTGCATGTCAATTAGATATGCAAATCTGAACTGAAGACACGCCTCTTCCTCAAGTGCTTAACTAATCCACCACCATAAACAACTCTTATTCTCTTCTGCTCTGGCTCATGCACTAATCTAACTTGTGTTTTAAACTTGGTATTATGTACAACAAAAATTATTATCTCTTATAAACATTTGCTTGTGATCTTCCTCACCTAGAAGTCGAAATCTTTTGCTAAATAAATAAAAGCAAGTGCATAAAATAAGTCAGACGGTCCCTGTTTAAGTGGGCTTTAAAGTCACCATGAAATCAAATCGACAATTCTAGTTTTTTTTTTATGGAATATTACAGTGTATTTCATAAATTATTGATCAGTGCACATCATATGCCTGGTAATCTTGAATTAGAATAACTTCCCTTCCCTCTTGCAGCATCTCTTCTCTGATGACGAGGGCGGGGCAACCTGTCACTCACATGAGATCAGCCAATAGCAAACCACAACCATCCAATCAATTCCCACCGACAAAATCAAGACCCGCCCACATTTGTTCTTGTTCCAGAAGCGTTTAACTCGGATATACGGGACAATAGAGAAGAAAAAAGTGATAACACTTTACAATAAGGTTCATTAGTTAACTACATTAGTTAGCAAGAGCTAATAATGTGGTGAAATATCCCTTTAACTAATGTTAACTGTAAAGTGTCTCCATAAAACTAGTGCAACTTTAACTTTAAACGAAGCAAGCCATACTAATCAAGTCTGGTTACATGAATCAAGATGACTTCTCATCTTGACATCTCGATCTGAACACAATAAAAAGTGTTTGAAACACTCACATGAGTCTTGTCCTCCAGCAGATAGTGTTCGTCCATGAACGTGATGAGATGCTCCTGGTGTTGCATGATGATTCCTCAGGCTCTGTGTGTCTCCGCTGTAAGAAACAATGACAATTCATGTGTATATAGAGAGACAATTGTTGCATATATTCAAATGATCCAAAAACGAACTTGATTACTGGCAGAACACATAAAGAACCCCAGCTGAACGGACACAGTATATTCATTTGAACGTGGAAATTCCATAGTTTTTGAAATACAGTACCAGCAAATATTATTATAAATGGGTCATTCCTGGGATTAGGTAATATTTCAACTTGTATTTTTGAATTATAATAATATGAATAGTTCATTTTCTAATTACCCCACATCATTATGAACAAAAATGTATATACGTACAAATTCAATTAAGTGCCTCAAGGACATGACAAAATGCTTAGTGTACAATAGAAATAAGACATTATGATAAAAATATTTTTAAATGTGATCTCTTTTTTAAATTCCTTTTATTAAATTATACTTCAGATATTATATTATGATCAAATGAGATAAAATAATCAAATAAACCAGTATTCAGGGTGGATGTGAAACCACTTACCTGCCAACTAGGTATAAAACATAAGTTAAGTTCATGATTACATACCACGTATTGTGAAAAGCTTTTAATATTTCATTTTGGTGAACCACCACTTTAAAAAGTCTGGGGGACTGAAATATTACCGAATGCCAGGAATGGCCCAAATATGAATATATGAATATAACTTACATGGTAAAGCAACAGTACTTTAAGTAGCAGGTAACGGTGGTGAGCTGGTTTGTCCTAATCAATATCTAAACATATCTGAGCATATTAACGAGAAAATCCATCAACTAGCAAACGGGAACGTTCTCAGAAAGTTGTGGCAAGGTCCTCAAAGTTAAGAACAAACGTTCTTCCAGTTAACAAACCGTTCATTCAAAGTTATCTGGTCTTAAATATTGTTCTCAAAACATTAGCACCAAAACATTATTTATACATCTTTCATGAAACGTTTTTCTGAAACATTTAATTTGGACGTTATAAAGTTTTTAAACGTTCCTAACTTAACGTTACTTTCTTTCAGATGGTTCAAATTGTCCCCACATTAACGTTACTTGCAAAACGATCAAACATTCGCATAACCAAGACAAAATAGTTTTTAAAACGTTTAAATAATAATAATAATATATATATTTTTTTTTTAAAACTAGACGTTTTGAATGTTCAATTAACATTCCGAACTAACGTTTTCATAACGGTAATAAAACGTTTTTAGCCTATTATTGTTAGCTGGACTAGCACTCAATCAAACTAGTATAAAACAGCACTAAACCATCAACAATAATTTGTTTAAAACAAAAATGATGTTATGTATACCTCTGAAACATTACATTAACTACATCTGAGATGGAGTTGGAACTTAAATCACAGATTTGACAACTGTATGTTTGTATTGTAACGTCAAAAACGCGTTCAGCATTTTTTACGTTGCATTTGTATAACACTTCAGACATTAAAAGAGAAAAAAATAAGACCAAATGAGGTGAAATAATCAAATAAACCAGTATTCAGGGTGGATGTGGAACCGCTTACCTGCCAACTAGGTATAAAACACATGATTAGCAGACTCAACTGAGGCCTGGCTGAGTGACGTCACTGCGCGCTTCAGATTTGGCGCCATCTGCTGCTCATTGACGAAAGTGCGAAACCACGTGATCTGAGCTACTACGCACTTTCAAAGCTGTGCTCTTCGGCTTATTTATGACTACTGTTGACTCATTTGAGTCTTATTTTATTTCTCTCATTTTAGCATTTGACCATTAAGTGTCTGGGCAATAGACATTATTGGCAATATATGCTACACATAGGCTATTAAACAGTGCAACGACAGTGTCCAAAGCCAGGAATTGGGTCAAAGTGCACATCTATAATAAAAGGGACATTGCATGAAACTATTAAACGAGAGTTTTATCTACTGTATAGATGGTTTAGATCAATATATAGGTATAGAATGTCAGTGAAACCTGTTATATTCATAAATATCAAATAAATATTCCAAATCAGTCTGTTTCAGAGGGCACACCTGAAACACTGAGCATAAACCACACCTGTTGCTGCATGTTTTACTACCTGTACATGACCGCTCACCTCCACAACACTACGGCTGTGCAGACCATTAAAAAAGAGATTCAGATGTCACTGTGGCTTCATGTTACACACTCACATTGCTACTTGAGCATATGTGTGACTTCTCATAAAGCCAAAATGCAAAGCACACATATCACATCCCCAAACTACATATATAAGATAAATAAAGTGATACATTCAGCATTAAACACTACACTGTTTGTGTTACCTTAAGCTTTTCAAACCTCCCATTTCCACCCCGCTCTGCTTATAAAACAATGAGCAATGTGGAGCATTTATCATGTACTGGGTTTACATGATATGTGGCTTTTTTAATAGGCTATATTTTCTTATGCATGGAGTTTTAATGTCATGTTTAACATTGTTTGGTGATTTTAAATATTATAAACACAGGACAAAACATTATAACCAGTATATATATATATTTAAATCACATTTGAACCTTTTTTATGAGTATCATAATTTTGAAACAAAAAACAAAAAATTAGACCGCAAGTATGCTACATTACGAGTCTTTTGGAAACGCCACGATCTTTTAAAAATAAAGCTAAAGCTCATTGTAGTGGCAGGTTTGGTGTTGATCAGACACACCTCCGTGTCGACCAATCAGAGGAGAGTGAGGTGTTGAAGCAGTGACTCATGTCATTAATGTGAATAATACTGGTGCTTGTCCCAGACTATCAACTTTCACTAGTCACTACAAGAATATGCTTTTAAATATGTTTGCGTTGATTTTAAGGAATGTTTTTATAAAAGGATTTAAATCTGCACCACAACTTTATAACTTGATTATAACTGCAATTTCATATTTATATTTTATAGCACTAAAATAGTGCTATAAATAAATAATAATAATAAAATAGCACTGCATCACTGAACTCATCAGATCTAATGATGAAACTTAGGCTACTGAGGTTTGTGCTGCTGTTTTCCTTCCAAAATTGTTAGTAATAATGGTAATGGTATATAAGGAACTGACTTTTGTTATTTAAAGGCATTTTTTACAAAAGGCTAACATCTAAAAACCTAGGATTGGGCTCTTGGCAACCAACTATCAATGTGCATGTGCGTGTTAATGTTCTGTGATGGTAAACATGACCAAACCTGTTTATTCTCTAAGGATTACAGCCAAGAACTCTCACCTTCTTGGCATGGAGTTGGTTAACCTAGTTAAAACAAAAGCCGTGTGATATCAAGAACCTTTGCATAAGTAGCTTTGATGAAGCGAATCTCATGAAACCTGTCAGGAACAGGTTATTTATCCCAAGAATCAAATGAAAAAATAATAAAATCATCCCCCGGTTTCACAGACATGCATGTTTGAACTGAAAGAAACTTGCACTGACAGATCGTAAAATATGTCAGTGGCATTGTCTTACACGATGTTTTATAAGGCACGTTTATAAAAGCTAGTTAAATAATTGAACTGAGGCCCTGGCTTAATCTAAACCCTGTCTGTGAAACCAGGTCTACATTTTGCATAAATAAAAAGGGGAATTTCATGAGAATTTAACACATTTTCTCCCATGGATCTGCTTGTTAACATGCTTTATTAAATCAATTATAGATGACGGATGCACATGCCTCTATATATGCAACTCATTCATACACCTTTACAAACACAGAGCGGGTTAATCCAGATTGACAGAGCAAACACCCTAAAGCTTTATGTTTCAAAAGGATATAAAACAAACATATACCTTCAATTCTATTCTCAAGCTTAACATCTGGTGTCAGTTTACATGTGGACTTATGCAAACTTTAACATGAATCAATATCCTTAGGGAATCCTTCGTAAATTCTTAGTTCTGTCCAGGAGACATATTGAGAAAGATATTTAAAAGATCTAATTTGTGATTTATCTTTTGCATGCACTGAAACAAAATGGTAATCTAAAAATTATAACATCTAAATTAACTGGTTTTATTTAAGTCAAATATATTATTTGATATTGCTGAATCAACCTACACTGTAAAAAAAAAATATGATCAATAAGTTATGACAAATCAAAATAAGTTTCCTTACTTTACCTCAAATGCAAATGAAGATCAGTTAACACTTTCATTTGTTTTCCTTTGAATTTAACTCAAGTCAGATCTATTCCTATAGCGCGTTAAACAATAAAGATGGCTTCACGGTAACAGAAAAATAACAGAATCAATGATGCAAACCTCATCAAATATGATGCTAATTCAAGAATTAAATCAAAGTCAGTTCAGTGAAAAAGTTTATGGAATTATGAAAGACGATTACTTTGAATGAACAAACTTTTTCATTCACTCTCAGAATTAATTTTTTTTTTTTTTTTTTTACCTTTAAGGCTTGTCACTGGGCCAGTACATTCAGAAAAAAGGTACAAAAGCTGTGACTGGGGCAGTATCTTTTATACTTTTAAGTAGAGTACATACCCGGGCCTAAAGGAACACGTCAGTACCTAAAAGGAACGAAAGTACACATTATGAAAAGGTACTGCCCCAGTGACATCTTTTGTACCTTTTTTTTCTCTGAGAAGGTATAATGGACAACTTTGTACCTTATTAACCCCTAAATTCACAGTAGTACCTTAAGGTTCATATTTCTACTCTAATATGCACCTTTAGGGGTAAAAAAAAGGTACAAAGTTGTCCTTTTAAGGGTAATGCTATACAGTGACACTTTTTACAATTTTCTGAGATTTGTTTTTTTTTTTACACATTTTCTGAGAGTGTAATTTGTAAAATGTTTCTATGCATCTTCTCATGTAAACTCTACTGTAGTCACAGACAGTTTGGCTGGCATCTCAGAAGATCTTTCTGACTTTCACAGACTTTCTGGTTTGTGAAGTGGAAAAGGTTATAATTATGATTCCTTCAACTGCCTATTTCTGTGCACTTGCCAAGATATTTTGGGCGTTGCTCCATTCAGATTGCATCAGTGGGACAATAACATTCCTCTCCCCATGAAAAGCAAAAAACATCACCATTTTACAGCGAGATAAGTTTTACATTTAAACTCACATGTTTATACATGTAGGGATAAGATGTCTTAACTCTGCAACTACATGCCAACTGTTCGATTAGGGCGCGGGTGATAAAGTGTTATATTCAGTGCATCAGCCATGCACTCAAATACATGAAACAAACTAATAGAGGAGATTTAAGACACATTTTTAGCAAATCCAGAAAATACAGTTGATCTTAAAAATATAATTATCATTCCACTCTTTTATGTGAGCGCGCACAGACTCCAAACGCAGACTTGTTTATCTACTCTTGGGTGCGGATGAGCAGGTATGTGTGTCACCTGAGGGCGGACCTAAACGTATAAATACAGCAGGGAAACAGTATTTCCACATTGAAAGAGCAAGACAAGACGAGAGGTAAGACATTCTTCATTTATTCGCTGCAACAGCACTGAGAGATATTTGTCAAATGCATGATTAATGTGACTGTTTGATGACAGAAACCAAAACAGATTGAATAATTTATTGCATTTAGAAAATTCATTTGTCTATTATAACCTTGTGAAATAAGGCAAGTTCACTTATGGCTCTTTTTTTTTTATAGTTCAGTTTTACTGCCGTATTGCATATCAGAAAATAGAAAATATCAACATGGGTGATAAACGTAAGTGCTATTTTTTATAAAGATGGTTATCTTTCTGTTTGTGGCATCGACAGACATTTTATTAAATGTTTTAGATGTTTTACATTTACACTTTTCCAATCGTTTTCATTAAATGCCATCAGAGAATAATTGTTTATGCTTATTTTTGTTTTCCTAATGTCTTCTACAGCACCAAAGAAGGTGAGATATTTATATTTTTAAATGTGCATAGCAATTTATTGATTAAATAAAATGTTAATTTTAAAGAATGATGCACTGATCATAATGTATATTAACAGGATTGCGCAGATGCGGATTCTCACTGTGAGGTATGAAGACAATAACTTCAAACACTTCTACACAAACAGTTAAATAATTTTTCCATTTTATGCTAATCATATTGTCATATTTCCCGTCTGATAGGGCTCAGTAGATGAAGGTGGAAAGGTAAAAAAACAACAATGCAATTTAATGGTGAAAACATGTGATGCACTTTTAACATATCCAATGACAGACATCTATTACTTTTGTTTTACTGCTATGTCTTATAGGGGAAGCATGGAAAGGGCCAAGACAAAGGGAAAGATAAAGGTCAGGCACCAGGTCAAGGAAAAGGTCATGATCACAGTCATGGTGACCATGGGAAAAAAGGTGAACAAAAAGGAAAAAAGTGAGACTAAATCTTCAAAGCCTGAAACTACACGATGGTCCATGCAACAAACTGGGTTTCAGTTCAACCTTGCATTCAGAGAATTAAATTAAAACACCCTTGAACAAATTGTCTTTATTTTTATGAGTGTTTTTAATGGACTGTGGAAATCATATCTGTTTGTAATAAAAACATCAGTATCAGAATCTAAACTCAAAGATTGACATTCATTGTGAAACTGTGCTGTGCAAGAAACAAAATGATGAAATGTGACGCACAAACATATTTTTTATGGCCGTCGGCTGGGATTCCAAACATCAGCTTAAATTCCAGAAAATATTAAGGTTCAATGCAAGATCTTGTGTGTTACGTACTTGATTTGAGGATGACTGTATAACTAACCTGCTGCTACGGCACAACAACTGGATGGAACCAATAACATCAGTGCAGGTTCTGTAAGTTTGGATCCATAAACATTAACCAAATTCTAAATGTGATTCATGCCATTTTCCAAATAAAAATGGATAAATCAACAAATAATCCATTTTGTAGGCGAGTTCTCCAAAAGTGTGAAATGCTGTGGCGATGTTGACGCTTAGAGGTTTAATATCTGGAGCGCGCTTCATTTAGCATTCCAGTTCAGTATGCATGTGCCAGCAGGTCCCCACCACTGGTCCAGAAACTCAAAAAGGGCGTATTGGTTAAAGGTTAAATCAACATTCAATTCTATTTGGGGCCGGTAATGGCACTAAAGGTCAACTCAGCAGCGTTGTTTCCAGAAGTATTAAGCTAACCAGCTATTCAATGAATCTCAAACTTTTATTTGAAGCAAAAAAAAAAAAAAAGTATATGAAAATTGGTCAAAACACAAAAGGCTGGACTTAATAGCTTTGATGGAAATAACTACAATCCCACAAAGCAATGCAAATGAAAAAAAGTTGAGAAGTTACAAAATATGCATACACTTTGAGAGAAGAGGATCAGTCATGTGCATTATGGGGACATGGCATTCCCTGCAGACCTATCATGGGTAATGCAGTTTTTACACCAGTTATTCTGTTAAACTTTAATAAAAATAAACTGTGGCAACTTAAGTTCTTCCATTACTTTAACTCAAACAAGTTAAACAATTTCAACTTAAGTTAAGAAATTCAATTTAAATCTACACTGTGTAGGATTTACTCCCATCTAGCGGTTGAATTATATATGATTATACCAACTGAATATTACTTTCTAGCTCCTCCCATTCTGAGGGCGTTTTAACTCCTACGGTGGCCGTATTACTTCAAATCTGCCGGCAAACGCGAGCAAATCTCCCTCTCGCATTCGTCACGGTGCCACTGCATGTAAAAACGTGAAAGGCGAAGCTTGTATGTCCCTCTTTGTCTAATGTATTTTCAAGATGGACGCGCAACATGGCTTCCACCATTCGAGCGACTCCCTCGTATGAATTCTAAATGGCAGATTATACACTTACGAGAATACTTAAATAGTTGGTTGAAGTGATTACACATTAATGAGAACGTATAATTTTGAAATAACAACGTGTTTTTTTTGCTAAAAATCAACTTAAAATATTACACAGTGTAGCTTTAATTTAAATCAGTTTAAAGGGGTCGTGAAATGAGAAATCCAATTTTGGATTTTGTTTTGGCATATAATAGGTTAACATTTTATAAGAATATCCTGAGAGTTTCAGAACTGAAAACATCCTTGTTAGTCCAAAATCAGCTTTTATTGTTACCAGGCCCAGCGAAAGACCCGTCCTGGAATGTGCCTCTTTATGACGTAATAAGGTATTGAAAGACCGCCTCGGCATAAGAAAATCAACTTTGGCCCCGCCGACTGCCATAAGTGAGATGAGGAAGAGAGAAGAGAACAGGGTCACTCACTGGACTAAAACAACAACAAGATCTAAATGCTAAGAATGTGGATATTTATTTTCAACAATGTGAATGTCTCAGTTGAACATTATTTATTTGTATTCGGTACATTTCTCTGGATTCTTTGGTAAATCCACCTGCAAACTCGGCGCAGGCTTTGACGATATGGACTCGACAGTATTACCACAACATGTAAGTAACCCTGTTCATTCTAATGCCTGATCTGTGACCAGTGATTTCTGATGTAATGATTCATGTAGATACAGTCAAATGTTCTTCTTGTCCATGTGACTAAACACAAACAGTCAACTTCACATTGTTTCTCTTAGCAGAGTGTAAATAATCTGTTGATTAAACTGACTGAATTATACATAGAAAGCGATCAAAGAATGCACTGTTCAAGCTGTCAATCAAACAGTGCACGCTGGAGCTGTCAATCAAACCGCGTTAATCACTGACTGAGTTCTGGCCAAAACTCCCGTAATAATCAACGAATCTCTTATTAACATTGTGTTTGCACTGTTAGTTATGATGAAAGCATTCGTTAGTGTGCAGAAATTGAGTTGTAATTACGGGATCGCTACTTACATGTCTGTGATCGGCTATGCTCATCACTGCAACCTTTCATGCCATGATCTTAATATAATGCCATAGATCTAATTGCATTGCTAGAATTATCACTTTTCACCAGTAGTTAACATTGAGAGCAGTAATAGTAAAAACGTGCTAAAGGTTTGAGAGAGTTCCACATGTAATACTAGCTATTTCATATGTAAAGCTGTTAGCCAATCCCAGCAGTGGGCGTTTACACGGAAGTCTATTAGCAGACACGCCCCTTCAAACAGAGTGTTCAAATCAGAGGGCTAAAATCAGGCTAGGAAAATGCCTTTTATTTCTAAATTATGACAATCATAATAGTAAAAATCTATATATAATCTAAACTAGAACACAGCCACTGGCTCAGTGGTTCATGTAGGTTGTCTACAAACCGGAAGGTTGGTGGTTCAATCCCTGGTTCCACCTGACCAAGTGTTGAGGTGTCCATGAACAAGACACCTAACCCCAGCTGCTCCCGACGAGCTGGAAGGTGCCTAGCATGGCTGACACTGCCGTGAATGTGAGGCTATATGTAAAGCGCTTTGGTGGCCATAGGTCTGTGAAAGCGCTATATAAATGCAGTCCATTTTAGAAACCACCCAGGATACCCTAGCAACAGCATACCGAACACCCTAGCAACCACATAGCAACCACCCAGAATACCTTAGCAACCACCCAAAACATCCTAGCAACACCATAACAACTGCATAGCAACCACCCAAAACATCTTAGCAACCACCTAGCAACACCATACTAACCACCCGGAATACCTTTTATTTACACTTTATTTTTTCTACCCAAATCCTGGGTTGAGCCTTTTGGGTAGTTTTTGTGTTACCCAGCTGCTGGGTCAAACGTAACAACCCAGTGTTTGGGTAGTTTTCTTGTGTTACCAATTGATAATTGACCCGTTGCAGATCTTGGGTCAGACATAACAACCCAGGGATTGAGTTATTTATCGCAGGCTTTTTGTGACCTCTTCAGGAGAGAGCAGTGCAGCTCACAATTCACAAATACAGGTTTGTATACATTTTATTTTATCGATAAATCGTTATACGCTGATTTCACGCAGCCGTTATTTTGAAATCGAAAGCGAGGCTCCGGTGGGAAGAAAACCGTAAGTGTCGCCTTTAATCATAGGAGAGTCTTGAATGCGATGGCGTTTAATGATGTTGTGTAAATTCTAAAACTGTACATATATTTCTTTCATAATTTAGTCTATATACAGTGAAATTCATTTATAAATAAAATATTTTTTTTATATAAATCAGAAAGTAAAAAAAGAAGCAGGAATGAACTATATACATATCCTATACTGGATATTAACATCCAATAGTGTAAATCGCGGCAGCAGCTTCAGGTTGGTAGTCCAAAGGCATTGTTGTTTATCTTTACTTCCGGGGTTTTTCCCACCGGAGCCTCACTTTCGATTTCAAAATGGCGGCTGCGTGAAATCAGCGTATTGTGCTGTGTGTATAATTTAATTTTATGCAAAGCAACATTCAGGGGCGCGATGTGAGTCACCTACACCAGTGTCACGTGACTCACGTCGGTCTTTTCACGTGATGGAAAAGCCTGGTGCCTTGCATACAATTTTATGATTTCATTCAAAAATATACAGAATATAAATACATATGTTAAAATATATTTCAGCTACGAGTGAAACGCAAGGCGGTGGTCTGAAGTTAGAAGTTCCCCCCCTGAACATGAGACAAATGCCGGCACGAGATCCAGCACCGTTAGGGTGGAAACGAGACAACAGAGACTGGTCGATTACACTTGAATTACATTTTTACATATTTGTTAAACAAGCTTAAATGTTTGCAATATGCATTACAAATTGTAAAATATAGCCTACCGTAAAATGTGATTGAAAATAAAGGAATTATCATGGAGGCCAGTGGTTGTATCAAGTATTTTTAAAAAGTAGAGGATTTAAGTTGATCCCTAGACATTAATACAAGATTTTTTATTTTTATTTTTTTTTAATTGAATTAACTATGCTGGATTAAATCAATCCATTATGCTTGGTAAAATTAACCCAAAATGTGTTTTGTCCTGCATTTACCCAGCCCTTGGGTTGAAAACAACCCAAATTGGGCTGTTTTTAACCAAGTTTCTTTTAGTGTATAGGGACATTTCAAGGCACTCCAGGACACTGTATTTTACCAACTTGCTTAAATTGTACGAAGCATACAAAAACTCAATCGAATCATTAAAAAGCTATTCTAAACATTATCTGAACTTTGAAATGGAAAATCGAATCCAGTTTGCAAATATTACGTGGTGAAGAACTCCATATAAGCGCTGCACAACTAAAAGCCCTACCACCAAAATAACTCAACTTGAAGTTTGGAACAGACAAGTCTGCATTAGATGATCAAGGAATACAGATTATATAAATGAAGATACAAGTCAGATACAATTGACATTGATTTGTCAGTTTTATTGAGAACCTCTTTTGACCTTGAACCATTACAGGACCAAGTGAGGCCTTGCCTTCCCACTGAATGCCTAGAGAGTAGGAAAAGAAAAAAATCCAAGTTAGAGTACTTGAATCATAAGCAACCTTAGAAAGTGCAAACGCTACCAACCTCATAGGGAGAAGCAGGAAATTCACCATCAGGACCACATGTTGAGTCACAGCAACCACAAACTTGGTCATTTCCATCAGCAGCAAACCACCTGGACCAAAACAAAAACATGGAAACTTCAACATGAGAAAACCCACTGGCGAAGGAACAGGACTTGCGGAGCGTCACTGGGCAACGGAGGCAACGAAGCAATCATTGCCTTCAGAATACAGGTTATGTAGATCTGCAAGGGATGACAGACAAGTCACAAAACCAAAGCAGATGGGAGGAGAAGTCAAATTAACTTATGACATTCATAGTACATACTGTTGTGTTTCTATACCGCTGTGAGTCCTTCTACAACATTCCCATAACCTATTACAATCAGAGATTGTCCTTACCTGCTGGTTAAAGATGCAATAAATGGTCTGTGTCCTCGACGGTGTCCGATCCAGTTCAGTCCTGGGTCTGTTTCACTAGGCTTTTGCTTCATATTAATATCTAAACTATAACAAAGTAAAGATACCTCTAGGAAAAAAAACCAAAACAAAAAAAAAAAATTTCGAAAAAGTTTTTCGAATCACCAAAAATTGGTTTCGTTTTACTTAAAGGTTTCAGAATACAAAGACAATAAATTTCACCTCGAAATGCGGCCCCGAGCAACGGGAAACAAAACCTTTTATATGGTTTGATTGGGGCCGTCTTAAGCGTTTAGGGCTGTCCCTTACAATGAAGCAAGTCTTTAAAAGGTAAGATAACTGGCCTGGAATATTCCACAGTTTTAAGGCTATTATGCAATAGACGTGTATATCTCATACATGCCACCTACGCTAAAAAGCTTAATATACATTTTGACCGTTTCTTCACTTGCAGGTGTTAAAACCACAGCTCGCTTCTCACCTCATCACTAACCGTAAGGTAGCCTCTTTCTTAACTCATGTTAAAAGGTCAACTAAGCAGGCATGGCCTTAACACCATGTTGTTCCACCGAACCTATTCAGAGAGATCAAAGGAAACCACAAACACTGGTTGCAAAACAAGCTTGCAACATGCTTCTAGCGCTGGAAGCTTCTTTTGCAAGCAATGACATTTAAACTACAAAACACAGGGCAAGTTCACATCAAGTGATTCGAACTTCTCCTGTAAACAGGATTTCACAATTAGGACATTTAAACTGATTCTCTAACATAACTAGTCGAGTCCCAAAATAGATAAATAGCCCTGGATAAGATGCAGTAGGCATTTTTGAGGAAAAGTACTTCAAGTGTTGTTTCTATATGATTTTTAGGTGCTGAATCCATTTCTGCCGTATAACAAGTTGTAAACATCACGGTTTTGGCATAAACAATAAAAACAAAATGGCTGCAAAAAAAAAAATGCATTTATTGCAGTTTAAACATTAAACATTAGAACAAAACTATGCATTCTCAGAATATTTAAACATGTAAACAATGAAACAACATTAACATGAAAGGGACAGTTTTTAATGGCTGCTGGAATTATGCCAAGGTACCAAGGTACACTGGGAAGCATTTATCAGTGGAAATATGCAATTATGCCCAGCCCGAAGGGGGGGACTTGGAATACACATGACCCCAGGGTGTCAAGCCACAGGTGGAATATTTCAAACCCAGGGGTGGCAAGGTGGCTTGCCGAGGGAAAGACACATGCTCAGAGAGGCTTACAGTGGAATACACACGTGGGGGTCGCCCAGAGGCCGTGTTAGGTGTTGCCCAGCCAGCAGCTCTACAGATGTCTGTTAGCGAGGTGCCATGCGCTAGAGCCCAAGAGGATGCCACACTCCGGGTGGAGTGGGCCGTCACACCAAGGGGGCATGGTCGACCTTGCTGCTGGTTAGCCAAAGCAATGGCGTCCACTATCCAGTGAGACAACCTTTGCTTGGAGAGAGCCTTTCCCTTCAGCTTCGCACCATGACAGACAAAGAGCTGGTCTGAAGTCCTGAAACACTGCGTTCTGTCTACGTAAGCACGGAGGGCGCGTATTGGACAGAGCAGTGCCAAGGCTGGGTCTGTCTCCTCCAAGGGCAGCGCTTGCAGGTTCAGTACCTGGTCTCGAAAGGGTGTGGTGGGAACATTGGGCACATATCCAGGCCGGGGTCTCAGGATCACATAAGTGTTAAATTCCAGGCACGCTTCGTCAACCGAAAATGCCTGCAGGTCCCCTACCCTCTTGATGGAGGCCAATGCAACCAGGAGCGCTGTCTTCATTGACAGGAACTTTAGCTCCACTGATTGCAGAGGCTCAAAGGTAGCACTCTGCAGAGCAGTTAGAACCACTGAGAGGTCCCAAGGAGGGAACGAGAGGAGGGCGAGGAGGATTCAGTCTCCTCACTCCTCTCAGGAACCTGATGATCAGGTCGTGCTTTCCAATGGACTTACCTTCAACTGCGTCGTGATGTGCGGCAATGGTGGCACCATACACTTTCAGGGTGGAGGGAGACAGCCTTCGCTCCAACCCTTCTTGCAGGAAGGAAAGCACGACACTGATCGGGCCTTTCGTGGGTTCTTGAAGTTTAGAAGAACACCAGTTGACGAAGAGGTTCCAATTCAACGCATAGGCATGTCTCGTGGACGATGCTCTAGCGGAAGTGATGGTAACCATCACCGCTGGTGTTAGGGTACTCAAACCTGCCTCGTCCCGTCCAGGAACCACACATGGAGGTTTAAAAGATCGGGACGAGGGTGCCATAGGGTGCCCCGTCCCTGAGAAAGCAGGTTCTTTCTCAGAGGAATTGGCCAGGGAGGTGCTGTCGCGAGGAGTACTAGTTCTGGGAACCAGGTGCGGTTGTGCCAATACGGGGCAACCAAAATTACCTGCTCCTCGTCCTCCCTGATCTTGCGCAAAGTCTTCGCAAGAAGGCTCACTGGGGGAAACGCATACTTGCAGAGGACCCGCGGCCAGCTGTGCGCCACTGCATCCGTGCCGAGCGTGCCCTCGGTCAGAGAATAAAACAGGTCGCAGTGGGACGAGTCGTGGGAGGCAAACAGATCTACCTGTGCGTCCCCGAACTGATCCCAAATCAGCTGAACTGACTGGGGATGGAGTCTCCATTCTCCAGTGAGAGGCCGAAACCGAGACAGATCGGCTGCACGGTTCAGGTCTCCCGGGATATAAATGGCTCGAAGTGACCTCAGATGCTTCTGACTCCATATGAGGAGGTGGCGGGCGAGTTGCGACATACGGCGGGAGTGCAGACCACCTTGTCGCTTGATGTACGCTACTGTTGTGGTATTGTCTGATCGGACTAGTACGTGACGACCCCTGAGCAATGCACAGAAGCGGTGCAGGGCGAGACGTACAGCCAGCAACTCGAGGCAATTGACATGCCAAAGGCGCTGGGGTCTTGTCCAGGAGCCCGCGGCAGCATGTCCATTGCACATGGCACCCCAGCCCATTGTGGAGGCATCTGTTAATACAACAACATGCCAGGAAACTCGTTCTATGGGCACTCCAGCCCATAGAAAACTGAGGTTCGTCCACGGGGTGAAGGTCTGACGGCAGGTCGAAGACACTGCGACTCTGAGCGTGCCATGCCCACCTCGGGACTTGATCACGAAGCCAAAGCTGAAGCGGTCTCATATGAAGCAAACCGAGCGGCGTTACTGTGGCTGCGGATGCCATATGCCCCAGGAGCCTCTGAAATAGTTTCAGTGAAACCGCACTCTTGCCCTCGAACTGACGAAGGCAAGTCAGCAGTGACTGCACGCGCTCGCTCATAAGCTGCGCGCACATGGCGACCGAGTCGATTTCCATACCGAGAAAAGAGATCTTCTGCACAGAGCAGAGTTTGCTCTTCTCCCAGTTGACCCGAAGGCCCAGACAAGCTAGGTGCTGGAGCACTAGGTCCCTGTGTTCGCAAACCTTGTCTCGAGAGTGAGCTAGGATCAGCCAGATCCTGAAGAGGAACAAGGGCTGCCTCGACAACCTTTGTGAAGACGCGAGGAGACAGGGCTAGCCCGAAAGGGAGAACCGCGTACTGGTATATATATATATATACTAGTATGCCTCATTTGCATATGTAAACATGACATTTCAGAAAACTTGTAATACAAAAAATGTCTGTCTCTATGTAAGTGAAAAACTGGAAAGGTTTTATGGTGATATCTAGGGCTGTTTTCGACTAAGGATTTTCATAGTCGAATCTGATTCGTTAGATTTTGCCGTAGTCGACTGATAGTCAAATCTTTTTTTTTCTTTTTTTTTTTTTAGATAGCAGTTAGATTTTTTCCATTTCAAACAAAAGAGCTAAAAAACACATATATATCACACATATATCATAACATTTCATAAACATGAGGAGCAATATGAGAGAGAAATTTGGTGATGGTTGTTTAGGTACATTAAATCACGTAAAGCTTTTTCAAGCCCATGAGAACCGCGTGGAGTCAACTCACAGCAGCTCTGCTGAAAATGTGAAGCAGAAACGCTTAATATCAGATAACGTCCATAATAATTGGACTCTGGGTTCGATTTTTTGACCATTTTCAGTGGTTATGAGGAGCAATATGAGAGGGAAATTTGGTAATCGTTGTTTAGGTACATTAAACAACGTAAAGCTTTTTAACGCACATGAGAACCGTGTGGAGTCAGCTTTTTAACGCACATGAGAACCGTGTGGAGTCAGCTTTTTAACGCACATGAGAACCGTGTGGAGTCAACTCACAGCCGCTCCGCAGCCCTGCTGAAAATGTGAAGCAGAAACGCTTAATATCAGATAACGTCCATAATAATTGGACTCTGGGTTCGATTTTTTTTTATCATTTTAAGTGGTTATGTGGAGCAACATGAGAGGGGAATTTGGTAATCATTGTTTAGGTACATTAAACCATGTAAAGCTTTTAACGCACATGAGAACCGTGTGGAGTCAACTCACAGCCGCTCCGCAGCCCTGCTGAAAATGTGAAGCAGATTTTTGAATACATTTTTATTTATTTACATTAGTAAGCTACAGGACATCGTCTTTCAAAACATGACCTGAAAAAATAAAATAAAAATGGTACCCAGCCCTTCTGAAAATGCGAATGCGTCTCTGTCCCCAGCACATTTCAAACCAAACTGACGCCCATGTATTCGACTATGAGGTTCATAGTCGAATCAGACCTCTCCGAATCGAATCGTCGAATCCTCGACTATTAGAAGTCAGCCCTAGTGATATCTATAACTTAAAAATGTTACCCTATCCACCTGTAGTTTTTCGTCTGTGAATAATGCACCTATTGTTTCGATAACAATTACAAGAAAATGGGACCCTTATTTCAATGTTATACGGTGGATCCTTATTCTGGAGACATTGAACTTTCTAAAAATGTGGTATAACAACTTTTCCTCAAAAATGCCTACAGGGTTACACAATCTTGAAGATTCGGACCTGACTAAACTCCCCTAATGATACCAAGTAATCTTTTATGCAATCTCTCCATCTGCCTGAGAATCCTCATTTTCTGGCGTGGTCTTTCTGGAGTCATGCAACTAAAAGATCGTCCATAGATATTTCAATTTGGTCAGTTACATGAGAGATGTGAAACAGAGACATGTAAATTTAGAAGAGGTTCCAATTTGAGGGATTTATTAGAAGATTTAATATTAAAATCCAATAACATAATACAGAAGGACTGTTGCCTCCCGGAACATAAACGCCTCCAGCTGGAACTGGATCTTGTCAACCTGAGACCGAGGCATGAAGCGGGAGCTGGACGCTGTAGTTTTGGGATCCACAAAGCACCTGGGGCCGTATTCACAAAGCATTTTATCTTACCACTAGGAGTACTCCTAAATCGCACTAAAATATTTTAGCTAGGAGTTTTCTCTTAAAAGTTATTCACAACGCCTTTCAAACCTACTCTTAGTAAAGAAAAATGACAACTCCTAAACTAAGAGTGAGTCTTCGTTGCTATGGATGACGTCATTACTCATGCACGAGCTTGACTGAAGTGACCACCTTGATTGGCTGATGATTGTAACGCGGGAATGATTCCACACTCCTCCCCTACGATGATGAGTGACAGGTGACAGGTCTGAGAATGCGTGCGCTACACAAGTAGTGCGAAGGACGGAAGATGATGAATAACTGAATAAATAGCCTAAATGAATAAAGAGTAAGGCAAAACAAATAGCCTATAGCCTAATGAAACATATGGATTGATGCAATATCTTTGCAACATTATTGAATTAATCTGTCACATATGCCTCTGCCTTACGTTTGCAAAGAGAAGAAAATTTTAATTTGATTCACAATGAAAGGTTACAATTAACATGCAATGAGTAGCCTAGTTTTGGTTGTTGTTGGTGGCGTTATTACACCCCTAGTTATGCCTACAATGCAGAATTGTTCCCTCGCGATTGGAAGCTTCTGTAGCCGCCGCATACGCGTTTCAAAACATCGCAACGTGAAATGCCACAAAAAGCGGTTTGTGAATAGCTCTTAGTGAGTTAAGGGTCCTCTCGACTTCTTTTAAGCTGTCCCAGGCTTAGGTGCTACTTTTAGGGCTAAAATGCTTCGTGAATTACTCTTAGTGAAAAAAATTAGGAGTCCTAAAGTTAGGAGTGACACGCCCATTATTTTTAGGAGTTGCTCCTAAATTCGCCAGTTAGGAGCTACTTTTAGCTTTAAAATTCTTTGTGAATACGGCCCCTGATGACAAAGCAATCACAAAGAGTAACTCATGAATGTCAACTGTAGAGCATCAAGCAACGAGACCTTACCCGTGACTGTTTAAGTTGCTTTTTGTAACCACTTTGTCACAGTCCTACCACATCTAGGGCCATGACCTTACCCATAATTCTCAATGAAGGAAAATCTTGGAAGGGTGTTCACATCAGGTACTTGAGTGGCCACACAGCCGTCCACAAACACACGCAGAGGCACATGATTGTACTGCTTCATTGAAAGAAAAAACCTTTACCAACCCATCATGATCTTCAGGGAGAAGAGCAAGACTTGACCAGCCTCGGTTGATGCATAAGGGACCCATGCTGGCCTCAAGGCATTACTGCTTACATTTTGAAGCCTGCGGTTCATGAAAATATCTATTAAATAGTCTCCCGGTTTCATGAGAAAATGCAGAAAGACACAGATCACTTACCTTTGATAATTTCATTGAACACCAACAATTGCACCATCGGGCTGGGCAATTGGAGTACCTGCAAGCACCTCTGGGGTGTAGGTAAGAGAAGGAGAATCTTTGCTGAAGTAGGTCGTTCATGGACATTTCATCTTTTTTTAAATACTATTTTGGGGTACTGTTTTCCACATACTACATAGGGAAGTATTCAATTTCAGACACCGCTCAGGACTGAAAACCATTGCATTTGCAAAGGAGTACAATCAGGAAAGTCACTAGAAGACTCCACGTTTTAATCTACATTCAGTCACATTTTTATAACCAAACTGACAGTTTTTCAATGATAGAAACTTAATGTCAACTAAAAAAAAAAAAAAAAACCTAAAACAAATGATAGATTAGAGAATTCATAAATACAGAAGAGAGATTGGTATAATCACAAGGGCTTCATGTGATCAAACTTCACTGGAATTAAGTTCACTAACAATTAAGTGCCACAATGTGCATATACACTTCGAATCACAGGAATATGTTAGGGAGACTCCATTGCATTATCACCGCTTCATGGTACAAGGCATTCCCTGCAGAACTCTTCTGGAAGTATTTGCTTGCCAAATTCTTAAGAGCATATATGTTTTTCATTAGGAACTCAGCTGTTAAACTAGTCAAGTAAACTGATGGCTTCAAAAAGCATATACTATACCAATGAACCTTGGAGCTTACAGCAGCTGCATTTAAAATGCTCCATTTAAAATTAACTATGGAGAAAGTTAACTTCTGGAACCATATGGTTGTACGCCACATGGGACTTGAAGAGGTACAGTAGGACTAATCACTGTCACCATATCAGCAGAATGAGGCACTTTCCAATTTAAAATCTGTTAAACCAGACATGAAGCAAAATGACAAGTCAGATACAAGCAAGTATTGGTTTGTCAGTTTTATTGAGAACCTCCCTTTTGCCCTTGAACAATTACAGGACCAAATGAGGCCTTGCCTTCCCACTGAATGCCTAAAAAAAGAGAAAAAGGTTAGAGCACTTCCATCTAAACCATCTAAAGCAACCTTAGAAAGAGCCAACACTACAAACCTCCATAGGGAGAAGCAGCAAATTCACTATCAGGACCACATGTTGAATCACAGCAGGCACAAACTTGGTCATTACCATCAGCAGCAGACCACCTGCAAAAAGACAAAGACATGGAACCTCCAACATGAGCAAAGTCAGCTTAAAAAAAACCTCCAACAACATACCCATTGGCAAAGGAACAGGATTTGCGCTGAGTATCACTGGGTGCAGAAGCAATAGTTGCCTTCAGAATACAGGTTATGTAGATCTGCAAGGGATGACGGACAAGTCACAAAACCAAAGCAGATGGAGGAGAGGTCAGAATAACTCATGATATTCATAATACACACAGAAGGACTGTTGCCCTCATGGAACATGAACGCCTCCAGCTGGAACTGGATCTTGTCAACCTGAGACCGAGGCATGAAGCGGGAGCTGGACGCTGTAGTTTTGGCATCCACAAAGCACCTGACGACAAAAAAAAAAAAAAAAAAAAAAAAGCAACTCATGAATGTCAACTGTAGAGCATCATGCAACTAGACCTTACCCATGACTATGTGACTGCGGTTACAAAAAGCAACTTAAACAGTCCTACCACATCAAGGGCCATGACCTTACCCATAATTCTCAATGAAGGAATATCTTGGAAGGGAGTTCACATCAGGTACTTGAGTGGCCACACAGCGGTCCACAAACACACGCAGAGGCACATGATTGTACTGATACACAGATGCCTCGATGTTAATAACATCACCCAGGAAATAGGAGTATGAAGGCCTCTGATAGGACCAATCATCTACAAAAACAAAACAAAAAGTCAGCCACAGTCGCAAGGTTAAAGGTTTATTTTATTAAAAAAGAAAACCTGTACCAACCCATCATGATCTTCATGGAGAAGAGCAAGACTTCTCCACCAGCCTCGGTTGATGCATAAGGGACCCATGCTGGCCTCAAGGCATCACTGCTTATATTCTGAAGCCTACAGTTTATGAAAGTACACATTAAATGGTCTCCCAGTTGCACAAGCAGTGAAGAGCCAGAGAACTTACCTTTGATAATGGCATTGAATGCCAACAATTGCACCTTCAGACCGGGTAATCGGAGCAGCTGCAAGTGCCTCAGGGGTGTAGGTAAGAGAGAAGGTGTAGACAAGCTCATCCTCATTCATCTGGAAAGAGATTGTGGTTACCGAGAGGATCATCCCAAAGACTCCACATATACCAAGACAGTGCCCTCATATTGCTATAAATGGGAGAAAGTGCTCTGTGCAATATGGTGGTATAATCCACAGAGCAAAAAAAAAAAAAGCCAATAGGTAAATTCACATATCACAGCTGCATTAAGAAGCGCCGGTGTTGCCATATATTGTTTTGGAGACACGCACTTAAGATTAAACATGTGCATTGGCTGCTCCAGAGTAAAAACTAGCTTTAACTATTAGAGCACAAGATTTCTTGTTCTTGTTTCTTAAGCACCATTCATACCATTTAATGGATAGTTCACAGCAGATGTTGGCTTGAAGGGTTATTTATTTAAAGGAAAATAGTTGGAAAACTCTGGATTTCTCCCATTCAAATAGATGGTACCTGGTCTTAGCTGGCCTGGCATTGCAATTACAGCAACTAAAAAGACATTTCTTGAGAGAATTTGGCTATCCTCTGCCACAAATAACCCATTAAGATTTGAGTTCTTACCATCAGTACACTGTTGCAGTCCTGTAATTCATACTCAAAGATGAGCACTCTAGACGCAGGATCCTGACCAACAACAGGACATCCACCTAGAGACAGACCAGTTGGCTGGATCAATTGACCATTGCTGAAGAAGTCCTGCTGGACCTCTACAAGAACCCGGTTCTCGCCGCATTGAACCGCTACGCTGCTGGGAGTCACGGGTTGCCTCAACTGGAAGTCCACCGCCAACTCGCGCTGCACCTCGGGAACAACAGGATACCTCCAATCCAAAGGCTTCACTGGACCCTGCAACAGCTGCTTCTCCTGAGTGCCAAAAGGATCCTGTGCAAAGCTTTTGAAGTCAGGACCCAAAGGACTCTGATACTGAGAAGCCACTTGCAAAGGGTTCCAGGGCCCTAGAGGAGAAAGGCCAGGACTGCTGGAAGATGGATCTGATTTTGGCCCCATGCTTCTTGGACTATGACTGTACCGCAATCTTCCCCAGACATCAGGCAGATCAAATGCAACTACCAAAACCACCACTAACACACCTTTCAGGAACCCCATACTAAAAAACTTTGGCTCAAACACCACAACACACACCAATGCTTGGCTTTGCCATTTTGTACAGCTTTGAGTTAAGGTGGCTCCACCCCTTTGACCTTAATTGATTATCCTTGATTCTCCTCTGGACCTGTTGAGTTTATGCATCTTGGGGACCCACCGCTCTTCACATAGGGGCTGCGTTCGAAACCGCATACTTCCCTACTATTTAGTATGGGAAAAAGAGTAGGCGAGCGAAAAAGTATGTACGAATCCAAAAGAGTAGGCGAGAATTACCTGGGTGACGTACTAATTATCGCGAGATTCGGACTTAAGTGCGTTCGAATATGCCTACTTTCCTACTACATAGTAGGCGAAAACAGTACGTGAAGGAAGCAGTACGTTCGAAACATCAGTATTCATAAAAGAGTAGGCGAGAAGTTCCCGGATGGCTTACTCGCTTCCGCCCAGATTTTTGAGTGTTCAACGATGGATACTCTTCTATCCCAGGAGGCCACGCGAGAGGATACGTCATAAAAAAGAAGAAGAAGGATAGGTCATACTCGAACGTGACGGAAAGGATGACGGACGAGACTCAAATGTGAGTATTACAAATCAAATGATCGCATGTGTTGAACTACTGTACAGTAAACTGTTGCATTGTTGAAGATGTAAAGACGCTATATATTTGTGATTTTGCTGTAAATCACATTTTATTATGTATAGCTAACAGAGAAGCTCCAGTAAGGACACATATGTCTCCAAAGTGGATTTGCATACATTTTAAACCGTATACATCTTAAATACAATTACTAAATGTCTATTTAATATCTGGCAAGAAACTCTTCTATAAGAATTGCAGATTAAATATGAAATAAGCATCTGAGTGATGTATGTGTGTTATTATGTAGAACAAATCTATAAAGTAACTAAACATAAGTTATCTATTTTATTTGTCCATTAGTACTGTTGATAAATTAAGGAACATTTATGTAGGATAAAAAGTTAAAACAACCTCAACATGTAAATGTAGTGTTGAGCTCATAAATCAGAGGTTATGTGAATCATGTCTGGATGTTACAGGGTCAGATGAACAGATGTGTTTATCCGGTGGAGAGTGGCTCATGAAGCTGAATGCTGCCATCAAAGGCTTTGTGACATTACAGAAATGAATAACAACAACTATTTAAATATTAAGTTGTAGTTTATTTTAATTATTGTAATTTCAAACACAGCTATTACAGCACTTTTCTGATTCTTGATTTCTATGCATTTGCTGCACAGCTTTTGTGGAGCAGGACCTGCAAGGGAAGATGATGGTGGCATTTGTGAAAAAAAGCGTTTTTTGTCTTCTAAATAATACTGAAATCAAATGACATTGTGCTGTTAAAATGACTGCTTTTGTGTTATGTTTGTGTATTTTGTAGGATCTGAAATGCCAGCAGGCTGGTGTGAGCACTGAGGATGAGGAGCACAGAGCTGAATCCTGGAGATGGTGCCATGGACGAGTCCCTCCATCACTCCACCTGCCCTCATGAGACCCACCATCACTCCACCTGTCCTTATTGCCTCAGATTGTGAAGCACAACACATCACGCAACAACCTCCGGCACGAAGGCACGGCTCACCTCTGGCGGTCAGCTGATTCATCAGAATAAAGCTGCAGAATGGGAACCGCTGTGCTGAAACGGCAGAAGGATGTGGGGTTCAGCGTCTGTAGCCTACATACATGATTGTAGTTTGAATAAAGCTTTGTTTCATGTGTTGACTTGTATATGCATTTGTTTATTGTGTGATGGTGACTTTGATTCATTCTTTTACTAATTTATTAATATTTCTCATTGTTGTCAGTAAATAAAATACAATTAATTAATGCTTTATTTATTGTTTGAATGAAAATGTAGATGTTTACTATATACACATCTAGAGTGTATTCATGCATAGCTATTTCAAATGACATACATTACATTTTGTTTGTTTAATTGAATTATATAATTTACAGTAAAAAGTAATATAATTAATTGATCAGCATTTATCGTTGTTATTATTGTATGTTTTGGGCTGGGATAGCAATGCAATTCATTCTGGGGTAATATTAATTTTTAATAATGATACTTAAATTTTTCGAGTATAAAATCAACAGTTTTCTCCAAAGGTGAATCTCCCTTTGTGCAGACATTACAAACGCTGAGGAAAACCGTTCTAGGTAGGGCTGTCGAGTAAATGTGAGGTAAATGTATGTATGTATTTATATATATATATATATATATATATATATATATATATATATATATATCATGGGTTTGCAAACATATTATGAGATTTTATACACAGGAAAAAACCTATAAGGTTGAATATCAATATATATTTTCTTAAATAATTAATTATATAATACATTTAAAAAAAAATGCATTTTCTGTTATTTATAGGCCTGAGGGATGAAACGAGAGTTAAATTTAACAAGAAAAAGGAAAACAAAGCAGTAAGCCACTTTTGCTTATGGATGAAAATGTTTGGATATAAAATAAAGAAATTAACAACATATTCAAGAGATGACAATTTTGGGATTTCGTAATAAAAATAAATATCGTTCAGGATAAAACGGTGGGTCACATTAGTAGGGTTAAATATAAGAACTTAAATCAACCCTAAATGTACTCACACAATAAATGGGCAGCAGTTTCTTCAAAAAGACCACAAAATGAGCAAGTTTAATCAATATCATGATATTTACAGACAGATGAATTAAACGTGTCGTTCAAATCTTTTAAGTTGTTGCGCTTGTGATAACGCGTCGTAGGTCACATGATAACGTCAACATGGCAGATGTCCGGTTCTCATTCATACTCAACGAGATCTGGCTATAAAGTACCTACTCTTTTAGCGCTCGTTAAGTAAGTACTCATTGAAATTAAGTACCTACTCATTGAGTATGCGGTTTCGAACGCAGCCTTAGTCTTGTTGCGTCTCAATTTGCCTATTATACTATGCCCTAAAAGTATTAGGCCGTGAGACAGAGGGTTGATCGGTACCATTTTGAGGGATTAAACCGCATGGTGATTTTTGTGTAGGTATATGACCCTGTATTTGAAAAATTTGTGATAGCATTAGATTCAAGGTAGTTTTTGGTTACAGAGGACGATTTTCAAACATATGTCAAGAAAAAGGATAATTTAAATTTGTATAGGAGTTTGTATAAGAGTATTGAGTTTGTACAAATTTGTATAATTTGTATTTGTATAGTATCAGAGCCTGAGGAAGCATGGTGTATGATACACTTGTCTTCTGGCATTGCCTTCTCCTTTTCCATGTTGAAGTGAATAGCACCACCACTAAGCCTGAAACAGCATAAAACATTTGATTATCACACCTCCAGAAAAGTACTTGCACAAAATTCTCAAGTAGAATTCCATGAAAAAGTCCAAATTAGAAAAAGCATGGGATCAAAACACAAAACAAAACAGCCATATCACCATAAACTGTTGTTCAATAGAACGATTTTTTTAAACAATTTTCAACTCAAAGTTTCTCAGCGCCCCAGAGGCCTAGAAAGGTGGTTGACACATCATTTTAAAGCCCCCGACACTGCCTCTTCCAATGCAAAAGACAACCGTTTGGATTATAGGAGCATTTTTCTCTCTTGTAGTCACTGAACACCTTACCTTGAGATAGGATGATATAAGAGTTGATTTCTCATGAAAGCTACCATGGATCGAAATGGATGGATGGAAAGCACACATTTTCCAACACTAGAGATGTGTACCTTCATGAAAATCAAAAAGAAATTGAATCCCTCAAAATGGTACCGGTAGCCCAAATTTGGGGTCCCGTCTCATGGCCTATATGTACTCTTTTTGTGAAAAAAAAAGTACATACTTTTGAGTGTATAACAGAAAAGTAGACAAGCTTTGGAACATACTATCACATCATAAATTAGCTTTTTTAACGATTGCTCTCAATTGCTTAGTTACACGTATCCTGTCACGTAAACTGACCTGTAATTCATCTTGTCAAAGATAAAATCCTCCACATTTAATTTATTTTCCTACTGTATCGGAGAGAAATGCAGAAACACGTTGATCTGCCAGTCGCGGGTCTTTCATGCAGAGGCTCAATGGACTCAATGGCGTCAATGTAAATGCACAATGATGCATTAAAAGTTAATGGCCTAACAGATCTTTATAAAAGTTCACATTGTTGTTGCAGATTAAATATAACACGGACAACCTTAAATAACTATTTTAATCTGCTTAAATGTTGATTATTGGTCACCCAAACCCCTTTATCTAAACCTCTCAACTTAACCAACGGTCGCGCACATCCTCCATGTTTTGTAGTTTTCTGATCACTTTTAACTCGTGTTTGTATTTCTGAACTGAATCCTCCTCCAAAGCGCAATGGGTTGTGGGCAATATTAGCCGTTATAGTGAGCACAGATCCACACTTAGAAAATCGACCAGAAATAGTAGACCATCTGGGGACTTCTGGCATGCTTTTTTCAACATACTATATATGTTTTGGGACACACTTATTTTAATCTCACATACTGTTTAGGATGGATAGTATGGACATTGAGACACAGGGTCAGTCTGTCTTATTTTATAAAAGGGCTGTATCCGAAATCGCATATTTCCCTACTATATAGTTGGCGAAAAACAGTATATGACAAAAGAAGTATGTTCGAATTTACAGAACTCATAAAAGAGTAGGCAAAAAGTACCTGGATGATCTACTACCGGCTAGATTCGAAAGTATTCATTCGATGGACAATTTACTATCCCATGAGGCCTCAGGAGAGGATTTGTGAATGGCAGTGAAGCGACAACTGATGCTGGAAGGTCACATGACAATGATAACATGGTGGATGTAGTATATATGGATTTCATTCATACTACACACACACAATCATACTACACAGAACATACTTTTTAGAGGTTGTGAAATCATTACTTATTCAAAATAAATACCTACTCAAGAGTATGTGATTTCGGATGCAGCCATTGAGCGGACATTTACATGACACCATTTTCAACTAAAAACAGTCAACATTTTATGCATTTTGGCCATTTATTTACATCACAGAGTTTTGGAGGCCTAAAAACGCAAACATTTAAAAACGGGTTTCATAGTGCAAGTTTTTGAAAACAATAACATCATTTTCTGTTTAAACAAAAACTCAAATTTGTGAAAACGATACTTGGTTACTCACGTAACCTCGGTTCTCTCTAGAGAGGGAACGAGTATTGCGTAAGCTTGCTTACGCTGCGGGAAAAGTCTTCTTTTCTCGAGATACTGAAGCCAAAAATGATCCTTAATTTCATATTTTGTCAACGCAGTGCAGCTGCGGGCAGCTGAGCTAGAGCGGCATACTGCACGCTCATTGGCTGCCGCGCGGCAACTGCTTAAGCCTACCAGTGAGCCTGGCGTGACGTCACAGCCCGCCAGAATGGGCGGCGTCAGAGCGTATAGAAGGAAGGCTCGTAGGCTATATTCTCTGTTTTCTGTCGAATGAAGCGACATGAGCTATAGGCTTTAAGCACGGCAGGGAACGCAATACTCGTTCCCTCTCTAGAGAGAACCGAGGTTACGTGAGTAACCAAGTATCGTTCTCTTACGAGAGGTTCTCTCGTATTGCGTAAGCTTGCTTACGCTGCGTGAACCCCTTGTCCACGCCGTGCGCGCCTAATGATCACATATGACTCTTATGAAAAGCATAGAGGTGAAATGACAGGTGGCCAGCGGTGCGGGCCAACACATGTTCATAAGCACACCTAGGGAACACAAGAACGGCAAGAACAGCACGGACAGAAGCGCTTTTTTCAAATATCTCAGATCTAATATAGGTCTGAGCGCTCCGCCCTTCTTGGGTACGAGGAAATAACAGCTGTATAAGCCTGCCTCGGTAACCGGAGGGTGAACTTGTTCTATCGCCCCTTTGTGCAGCAAATTCGCTATTTCTGCGTGAAGCAGATGAGCTGCATCCGCCTTCACTTGAGTCTCGACCTGGGCGCGAAAGCGCGGGGGGCGGCGAGCGAATTGAAGCGAATAGCCCTTTATCACTGTGTTTAGTACCCACTTCGACACTCCCGGAATAGCTTTCCATGCATTCGCACTCATAGCTAGGGGTCGAATCGCCTCCGGGTCCCGCCCGCCGCACAGCGCGGGACAGGGAGCCTGTGGCGGTATGTGTGCGAGTCGCGCAGTGGCAGTGAGGGGAGATGGGGGCTCGCTGATAGCGGCAGCCGGCTGAGTGACGCTGTGAGAGAGCGTTGTGTGTGACGGCTCGCGCCGCGGAAGCGGGGCGGGCTCGTGAGTGTTTACATGAGAGTGTGCGTGCTGTGTAGCGGGCACAGGGCTCTTTGTTAACACACAGCCGGTGGCGGAGTTCTCTGGTCCCTGAATGTGTGAGACAGAGCGAGCACTGTGTAGGTGTGAGCACTGGGGCGTGGGCACGTGACCTACAACTAACACTCGAGCGGCCGTAGCGCGCTTTATGTGAGTGCACTCTGTGGGGTACACAGGGGAGATTGTGCTTGTGTGTAGCAATGAACACTGGGACGTGGGCATGTTTACTACACTCATAACACTGACGGCGTGAGCCGAATGACCAGATTTTACAGTCTTTATTTGATTTATCTGGGTCGCCGTAAAAACGGCGTTTGTGTGCAGGCGAGAGAGTTGAGAAACTGGCTCGTTGGCTGCGGTGGACACTACTGCAGTAGCCTTTGTCAAGGGGACTGGCAGAGGGATACAAGTTAGCTTTGACGGCGGTCCGGCCGCGGCGGGACTCAACCGTCTTTTGAGACGCTGTCCCTCGCTGTCCGACGCCATTAACGAGCACGTGTCCAGTAGCGCGTCATCATCCGCTTCATCCCCTGAGGCGACGGCATCGAGGGCGAGAGCCGTCGGCTGCGCGTTGGGAATTTACTTTGCAACCATTAAAAAAAAAAACAAAAAAAAACTCTATAGTATGAATGAAATTCAGACCATACTACATCTTCCATGTAATGGTTTGTGACCTACCAGCACCAATTGCGTCACTTTACTGGTATTCATAAATCCTCTCCCATGGCCTCATGGGAGAGTGAAGTGTCCATTGAATGCAAGGGGGCAGGGTTTTCTATTATTTTGAATAGAATTTGAATAGCCGCCATTTGCTAGCAGACCCCCACCTGCTGTTAGCATCCCATTGACTCCCATTCATTTTGGCGTCACTTTGACAGCAAATAACTTCACATCTGAGGTGTTTTAATGACTCCATTTGTCCATTATTTTTTTCTAAAGAAACAAAAATGTATAAAAGGCTTCTTTACCTTGTAGCTTATGTTATGGCCCCGTAGAAGCAATTTTTGTAAAAATAGGCTAACGATTGCGTCATAACCACGCGACTCTGTCGCACAGTAGAGAATTACCGTATGGACAGGAGGAGAAGCTTGCACGCAATCGGGGAGACGTGGAGGCAAAGTGACAAAATTAATCAGAATACTTAGCAAAAGTTTCTCCTGCTCTTAGCTCATGGACAGCTCCTACTCGCACTCTCCATCTCTGCAAGTTTCAGAAGGGAATGATTCAGATTTCTCTCGGCACGGCTACTAGAAGACAGACGGGTTGCTCACGTCATATCTACGTCGTCAAGCTCAGTTTGAGTCTGCGCAGTACGCTCGACCCCCAGGAAGTAAGAGTTTCTAATTGACTTCACTTTGTCTCCGTTGAATCCAATGGGGTCGCTGTGTCCATTTCTTTTACTGTCTATGATTGAATACACACTTCATAATTTTCACAGAAGTAATAGGTAATTCGTGGACTTTTCACCTACTGTTTTTCAAATACTACCTATTCAGACATATTTTGGCATAATGCATTTCCACAATCTACATAATAGGGAAGTACTTGATTTGACAGCTCAGGACTAAACCACTGCATTAGCAAATGAGAACATGGTATGTGGGACTTGAAGCAAAATGACAAGTCAGAAACAAGCAAGGATTGGTTTGTCAGTTTTATTGAGAACCTCCCTTTTGCCATTGAACCATTACAGGACCAAGTGAGGCCTTGCCTTCCCACTGAATGCCTAGAGAGAAGAAAGCCAAGTTAGAGCACTTTGGGGGGGGGGGGGGGGCAACCTTAGAAAGAGCAAACACTACCAACCTCCATAGGGAGAAGCAGCAAATTCAGGACCACATGTTGAGTCACAGCAACCACAGACTTGGTCATTACCATCAGCAGCAATCCACCTGCAAAAAGACAGGACATGGAACCTTCAACATGAGCAAAGTCCATCAAAAAAAAAAAAAAAAAAAAAAAAAAAAAAAAAAAAAGTACCCATTGGCAAAGGAACAGGATTTGCGCTGAGCATCACTGGGTGCAGAAGCAATAGTTGCCTTCAGAATACAGGTTATGTAGATCTGCAAGGGATGACAGACAAGTCACAAAACCAAAGCAGACCAGAAGAGAAACCAAGTTAACGCATGATATTCATAATACATACAGAAGGACTGTTGCCCTCATGGAACATAAACGCCTCCAGCTGGAACTGGATCTTGTCAACCTGAGACCGAGGCATGAAGCGGGAGCTGGATGCTGTAGTTTTGGCATCCACAAAGCACCTGATGACAAAGCAATCACAAAGAGTAACTCATGAATGTCAACTGTAGAGCATCAAGCAACTAGACCTTACACATCTAGGGCCATGACCTTACCCATAATTCTCAATGAAGGAATATCTTGGAAGAGAGTTCACATCAGGTACTTGAGTGGCCACACAGCGGTCCACAAACACACGCAGAGGCACATGATTGTACTGATACACAGATGCCTCGATGTTAATAACATCACCCAGGAAATAGGAGTATGAAGGCCTCTGATAGGACCAATCATCTACACAAGTAAAAAAAAATATAATATATATTTTTTAAATTCACAGCCACAATAGCAAGGGTAAAGGTGCGGTTTATTGACAAACAACCTGTACCAACCCATCATGATCTTCAGGGAGAAGAGCAAGACTTCTTCACCCGCCTCGGTTGAGGCATAAGGGACCCATGTTGGCCTCAAGGTGTCACTGCTTACATTTTGAAGCCTGCGGTTCATGAAAGTACCCATTAAATGGTCTCCCAGTCACTTGAGAAAGTGCAGAAAGTAACAGAGCTCACTTACCTTTGATAATGGCATTGAACACCAACAATTGCACCTTCGGACCGGGTAATCGGAGCAGCGGCAAGCGCCTCAGGGGTGTAGGTAAGAGAGAAGGTGTAGACAAGCTCATCCTCATTCATCTGGAAAAGGATTGTGGTTACCAAGAGGGCCATCCCAGAGACTTCACATATACCAAGACAGTGCCCTCATAATGCTACAAATGGGAAAGTGCTCGGTGCAATAGTGGAATGACTCCTAAATAAGAGCATCAAAATGTTGTTGGTTTGAAGGGTTATTTAAAGGCAAGTAGTTTGAAAACTCAGGATTTCCACATTCAAATAAATAGTACCGGGTTGTCATTTGCAATGCCAGGGCAGCGAAGACCAAATAAACTGACTTTCCTTGAAAGATTTTGGCTATCCTCTGCCACACCAAGATAACCCATTAAGTTTCATGAGTTCTTACCATCAGCACACTGTTGCAGTCCTGTAATTCATAGTCAAAGATGAGCACTCTAGACACAGGATCCTGACCAACAACAGGACATCCACCTAGAGACAGACCAGTTGGCTGGATCAACTGACCATTGCTGAAAAAGTCCTGCTGGACCTCTACAAGAACCCGGTTCTCGCCGCATTGAACCGCTACGCTGCTGGGAGCCACGGGTTGCATCAACTGGAAGTCCACCGCCAACTCGCGCTGCACCTCGGGAACAATGGGATACCTCCAATCCAAAGGCTTCACTGGACCCTGCAACAGCTGCTTCTCCTGAGTGCCAAAAGGATCCTGTGCAAAGCTTTTG
Organism: Scardinius erythrophthalmus; assembly: GCF_964197995.2. Classification (NCBI taxonomy): domain Eukaryota; kingdom Metazoa; phylum Chordata; class Actinopteri; order Cypriniformes; family Leuciscidae; genus Scardinius; species Scardinius erythrophthalmus. Next base: position 3,006,888 of record NC_138239.1, read on the forward strand.
AAGTCGGGACCCAAAGGACTCTGATACTGAGAAGCCACTTGCAAAGGGTTCCAGGGCTCTAGAGGAGAAAGGCCAGGACTTCTGGAAGATGGATCTGATTTTGGCCCCATGCTTCTTGGTCTATGACTGTACCTTAAACTTCCCAAGACATCAGGCAGATCAAATGCAACAACCATCACCAAGACAACTTTCAGAAACCCCATCCTAACAAACTTTGACTCAAACACCACAACACACACCAGTACTTGGCTTTGCCATTATGTACACCTTTGAATTGAGGTGGTTCCACCCCTTTTACCTCAATTGATTACCTTTTATTCGCCTCTGGACCTGTAGAGTTTATGCATCTCGGGCACCCACCGCTCTTCACATTCTGTATGTCTCTCTTATCTGACACATTAAGGGAGGTATTTACATGACACCATTTTCAACTAAATCTTTTTATGCATTTTGTTCATTTACACAACAACAGCGTTTTGGGGGCCTAAAACTCAAAGTTTTGAAAACTGGTTTCAAAGTGCAAGTATTTGAAGCCGATAACATTATTGTGTCCGTCTAAACTACAAAAACATGAATTTATGAAAGCGGTGATGTTATGCGCATGCGTATTACGTGTTCAGTCTATAGGCGTGTAGTGTTTCTTTACAAAGTGTCATTGCCAACTACTGGCCTGGCAGCAGAATACAGCATTTGTAGTCGTTTTCACAGATCCTTGTGAACCCCGATCATTTTGACAACATTGTTGTCTGTACCCAAAACATTTAAAAATGCAAAGGAAAACCTTTCTTATTTTAAGTACAATGTTGTCATGTAAACATGCCCTTAGTTCAGTTATTGGAGTTCTAGCCTAATGAGTTGATGATCTGAATCAGGTGTGTTAAATAAGAGAGACACACTTTGGCTATGTTCACACTGTCAGTCCAAATCTGATTATTTGTGTAACCGGTTGGAATCTGAACTAAAATGATTGATGTCCACATTGTGCATTGCAACTAATTCAGATCTGATTTGTGTATCCATGCCGCTCTTTCACTTTCTGAAATATCTGCATTGATTTCTATGGAAATTACATCGCGTTGGTAAGCATATACGCCCAAAAAACACAACTGCAACATAGGGGTCTGCAATACAGATGTTGTCTTATTTACAACATGTAGGCTACTAGCCACTGCGGTGGACTACTGTATCTTCTTAGGCCGTGGCAGAATCATAGGAGGCTGGTATGAACAGCTTTATTCCATGCTGTCATCGCCACTGGTCTCAAACCATGTCTTCATTATGTTGTCATTTTCTGCTCATTGAGCACTTTACAACAATCTTGTTTCTACAGGGACTTTCAGCATGTTTCTTAATACAGCATCTGATGTTTACATTGTGTGGCATGAGAAAGTTGCATAAATCACATGAAATCTAATCAGAGCAGTCAGATTTAAACTGATTTACAGAAATGTTATTCAAATCAGATTTTAAACAATGAAATGAAGCTTGAAACAGATTTGTAAAAAAAAAAAAAAAAAAAAGATTTGTATATTCACACTTGCTAATTTTTATTCTATTAAGATTAGGACTGACAGTCTTAAAATAGCTAAGATGTGCAGATGAGTGGATCCCTTGGACCAGGACTGAAAAGCCACTGCATTAGCAAATGAGAGTTCTAGAAAGTCACTAGAGGGCTTTAAAATATCTACATTCATTCACAATTTTACAATCAAGAAACTGACAGCTAGTCAAAGATAACTCGTCAACTAACGAGCACATGAGTGCAAACAAATGATAGACTAGTTTCATGTACACTAAAAAATACAGGTCAGAAATAAAAGTTCAGTTTTGTATAACCACTACAGCTTAATAGGATTAAAGTTCAGTGGAAACTGATTACAAACAATTAAGTGTCACAATATGCACAAACACTGAGAGCACAGGAATATTATAGGTAGTCCAACTTCATTGCATCTGCAGTACTTAATGAGACAAGGTGTTCCTTGCAGAGCGCTTTTGGAATTATTTGGAATTCTTGAGAGCATCATGGGTAATTATTTTCACCAGGAAATTTACAGTTAAACAAAGCAACAAACTGATGACTTCAAAAAGTATATCAATTAACTTGGTCTTACACTAGCAGCCTTTTTTAATTACTTATGGAGAAAAACCTTTGCAAGTCCCATATAACAATGCAGCCAAAGGGTTGCAGGCCATATGGGACTTACAAAATGTACAATAGGACTGTTTCACCACATTGGCAGAATGAGGCACTTCCAATTAAAATGTTAAACCAGATATGACATGAAATGAGAAGTCAGATGCAAGCATGGATTGGTTTGCCAGTTTTATTGAGAACCTCCCTTTTGCCCTTGAACCATTACAGGACCAAGTGAGGCCTTGCCTTCCCACTGAATGCCTAGAGAGAAGAAAAGCCAAGTTAGAGCACCTTAAAACAAATACACACAAAAAAAAAAAAACGCTTCACAAACCTCCATAGGGAGAAGCAGCAAATTCACCATCAGGACCACATGTTGAGTCACAGCAGTCACAAACTTGGTCATTTCCATCAGCAGCAGACCACCTGCAAAAAGACAAAGACATGAAACCTCCAACAGAAAAGAAAAGTCAACTTAAATAAACCCCCCAAAAAAACCCATGTACCCATTGGCAAAGGAACAGGATTTGCGCTGAGCATCACTGGGTGCAGAAGCAATAGTTGCCTTCAGAATACATGTTATGTAGATCTGCAAGGGATGACAGACAAGTCACAAAACCAAAGCAGATGGAGGAGAAGTCAGAATAACTCATATTCATAGTACATACAGAAGGACTGTTGCCCTCCCGGAACATAAACGCCTCCAGCTGGAACTGGATCTTGTCAACCTGAGACCGAGGCATGAAGCGGGAGCTGGACGCTGTAGTTTTGGCATCCACAAAGCACCTGACAAAAAAAAAAAAAAAAAAAAAAAAAAAAAAAAAAAAAAAAAAAAAAAAGGAACTCATGAATGTCAACTGTAGAGCATCATGCAACTAGACCTTACCCATGACTATGGTTACAAAAAGTAACATAAACAGTCCTACCACATCAAGGGCCATGACCTTACCCATGATTCTCAATGAAGGAATATCTTGGAAGGGAGTTCACATCAGGTACTTGAGTGGCCACACAGCGGTCCACAAACACACGCAGAGGCACATGATTGTACTGCTTCACAGATGCCTCGATGTTAATAACGCCACCCAGGAAATAGGAGTATGAAGGCCTCTGATAGGACCAATCATCTAAAAAAAAAAAAAAAAAAAAAAAAAACACTTAGGCACAACCACAATAGCAAGGGTAAATGTTAATTTTATTGAAAGAAAACCTGTACCAACCCATCATGATCTTCAGGGAGAAGAGCAAGACTTCTCCACCAGCCTCGGTTGATGCATAAGGGACCCATGTTGGCCTCAAGGCATCAGTGCTCACATTCTGAAGCCTACAGTTTATGAAAGTACACATTAAATGGTCTCCCAGTTGCACGAGAGAGAGTGCAGAAAGTCACAGAGATCACTTACCTTTGATAATGGCATTGAACACCAACAATTGCACCTTCGGAACGGGTAATCGGAGTACCTGCAAGCGCCTCAGGGGTGTAGGTAAGAGAGAAGGTGTAGACAAGCTCATCCTCATTCATCTGGAAAAAGATTGTGGTCACCAAGAGGGTCATCCCAGAGACTTCACATATACCAAGACAGTGCCCTCATAATGCTATGAATGGGAGAAGGTGCACTGTGTAATATGGTAGAATTCCTGAAGAGCAAATCACCAATTAATCAAGTCTTCACATCACTACAGCTGCCCTCAGAAGCTCCAGTGTTGCCAGAGATAGTCAATGTTTTGGAGACATGCACATTGGCTGTTCCTGGGTAAAAACTAGCTTTAACACTTACGGCCCAAGATTTGTTCTGGTTTTTTAAGCTCCTTTCATACCAGTTGTTGGATAGTTTACCTGAATAACCCTTGAAGGGTTATTTAAAAAAGGCAAGTAGCTTGAAAATTCAGGATTTAACAATTTAAATAAATAGTACTTGGTCTTAGCTGCCCTGGCATTGCAAATGACAACCAAGTTAACTAACTTTCCTTGAAAGATTTTGGCTCTCTTCTGCCACACCAATATAACCCATTAAGATTTATGAGTTCTTACCATCAGTACACTGTTGCAGTCCTGTAATTCATACTCAAAGATGAGCACTCTAGACGCAGGATCCTGACCAACAACAGGACATCCACCTAGAGACAGACCAGTTGGCTGGATCAACTGACCATTGCTGAAAAAGTCCTGCTGGACCTCTACAAGAACCCGGTTCTCGACGCATTGAACCGCTACGCTGCTGGGAGTCACGGGTTGCCTCATCGGCAAGTTCCCCGCCAACTCACGCTGCACCTCAAGAACAGTGGGATACCTCCAATCCAAAGGCTTCACTGGACCCTGCAACAGCTGCTTCTCCTGAGTGCCAAAAGGATCCTGTGCAAAGCTTTTGAAGTCAGGACCCAAAGGACTCTGATACTGAGAAGCCACTTGCAAAGGGTTCCAGGGCCCTAGAGGAGAAAGGCCAGGACTTCTGGAAGATGGATCTGATTTTGGCCCCATGCTTCTTGGACTATGACTATACCTCAAACTTCCCCAGACATCAGGCAGATCAAATGCAACTACCAAAACCACCACTAACACACCTTTCAGAAATCCCATACTAAAAAACTTTGACTCAAACACCACAACACACACCAATGCTTGGCTTTGCCATTTTGTACAGCTTTGAGTTAAGGTGGCTCCACCCCTTTTACCTTAATTGATTATCCTTGATTCTCCTCTGGACCTGTAGAGTTTATGCATTTTGGGGACCCACCGCTCTTCACATTTTGTCTTGCTGCGTCTTAATTCGCCTACTTATACTATGCCCTAACAGTATGTACTCTTTTTGTGAAAAAAAGTACATACTTTTGAGTGTATAACAGAAACGTTTTTAACGATCGCTCTCAATCGTTTAGTTACAAGTATCCTGTCACGTAAACTGACCTGTAATTCATCTTGTCAAAGATAAAATCCTCCACATTTAATTTATTTTCCTACTGTATCAGAGAGAAATGCAGAAACACGTTGATCTGCCAGTCGCGGTTCTTTCATGCAGAGGCTCTCCTCATATTAATGCACAATGATGCATTTAAAAGTTAATGGCCTAACAGATCTTTATAAAAGTTCACATTGTTGTTGCAGATTAAATATAACACGGACAACCTTAAATAACTATTTTAATCTGCTTAAATGTTGATTATTGGTCACCCAAACCCCTTTATCTAAACCTCTCAACTTAACCAACGGTCGCGCACATCCTCCATGTTTTGTAGTTTTCTGATCACTTTTAACTCATGTTTGTATTTCTGAACTGAATCCTCCTCCAAAGCGCAATGGGTTGTGGGCAATATTAGCCGTTATAGTGAGCACAGATCCACACTTAGAAAATCGACCAGAAATAGTAGACCATCTGGGGACTTCTGGCATGCTTTTTTCAACATACTATATATGTTTTGGGACACACTTATTTTAATCTCACATACTGTTTAGGATGGATAGTATGGACATTGAGACACAGGGTCAGTCTGTCTTATTTTATAAAAGGGCTGTATCCGAAATCGCATATTTCCCTACTATATAGTTGGCGAAAAACAGTATATTACAAAAGTAGTATGTTCGAATTTACAGAACTCATAAAAGAGTAGGCAAAAAGTACCTGGATGATCTACTACCGGCTAGATTCGAAAGTATTCATACGATGGACAATTTACTATCCCATGAGGCCTCAGGAGAGGATTTGTGAATGGCAGTAAAGCGACAACTGATGCTGGAAGGTCACATGACAATGATAACATGGTGGATGTATTATATAGGCTATGGATTTCATTCATACTACACAGAACATACTTTTTAGAGGTTGTGAAATCATTACTAATTCAAAATAAATACCTACTCAAGAGTATGTGATTTCGGATGCAGCCATTGAGCGGACATTTACATGACACCATTTTCAACTAAAAACAGACAACGTTTTATGCATTTTGGCCATTTATTTACATCACAGAGGTTTAGAGGCCTAAAAACGCAAACATTTTAAAACGGGTTTCATAGTGCAAGTTTTTGAAAACAATACCATAATTTTGTTTAAACAAAAACTGAAATTTGTGAAAACTGAAGTTATGCATAAGCGCTCGAAAATCAGCTTTCGAAATCACATACGGTCTGAATAGGTACTACATTCGAATTTACTTTGCGACCATTAAGAAAAAAAATAACCCTCTATAGTATGAATGAAATTCAGACCCATACTACATCTTCCATGTAATGGTCTTGTGACCTATCAGCACCAGTTGCGTCACTTTACTGGTATTCATAAATCCTCTCCCATATGGCCTCATGGGAGAGTGAAGTCTCCATTGAATGCACACTTCAGAATTTTCACAGAAGTAATAGGTAATTCGTGGACTTTTCACCTACTGTTTTTCAAATACTACCTATTCAGACATATTTTGGCATAATGCATTTCCACAATCTACTGTACATAATAGGGAAGTACTTGATTTTGGACACAGCTCAGGACTAAAAACCACTGCATTAGCAAACGAGAACAGCCTGGAAAGTCACTAGAAGATTTTACATTATCTTCATTCACAAATTTACAAACAAGTTTGTCCATGACAGAAACTTACTGTAATCTAAGAACCGGAGTTCAAATGATAGACTAGAGATTCATAAATACAAATCCCAGACAGAGAGGGTGTGTTTAGATTTGTATAACCTCTAGGGCTTAGTGATCAAACGTCAGATAAAGTTTTATAAACTATTAAACAATATTCATATACAAACTTTGAGAGCACAGGAATACAATAGGGAGACCAACTCCATTACATCAGCAGTGCTTCATGGTACAAGGTGTTCCCTGCAGAGCGGTTTTGGAATCATTTACTTGCCAAATTCTTAAAAGCATCATGAGGTTTTTCATCAGGAAATTCTGCTGTTAAATGAAAAACATGTAATGTAAACTGATGGCTTCAAAAGCATATACCAAATAACCTTGGAGCTTACAGTAGCTGCATTTAAAATGCTCAGTTTAAGATTACCTATGGAGAAGTTTATAAACTTCTGGAGCCCTATGGTTGTATGGTATATGGGACTTGAAGCAAAATGACAAGTCAGAAACAAGCAAGGATTGGTTTGTCAGTTTTATTGAGAACCTCCCTTTTGCCATTGAACCATTACAGGACCAAGTGAGGCCTTGCCTTCCCACTGAATGCCTAGAGAGAAGAAAGCCAAGTTAGAGCACTTGGGGGGGGGGGGGGGCAACCTTAGAAAGAGCAAACACTACCAACCTCCATAGGGAGAAGCAGCAAATTCAGGACCACATGTTGAGTCACAGCAACCACAGAGTTGGTCATTACCATCAGCAGCAATCCACCTGCAAAAAGACAAGACATGGAACCTTCAACATGAACAGTCCATCAAAAAAAAAAAAAAAAAAAGTAAATAAAGTACCCATTGGCAAAGGAACAGGATTTGCGCTGAGCATCACTGGGTGCAGAAGCAATAGTTGCCTTCAGAATACAGGTTATGTAGATCTGCAAGGGATGACAGACAAGTCACAAAACCAAAGCAGACCAGAAGAGAAACCAAATTAACACATGATATTTATAATACATACAGAAGGACTGTTGCCCTCATGGAACATAAACGCCTCCAGCTGGAACTGGATCTTGTCAACCTGAGACCGAGGCATGAAGCGGGAGCTGGACGCTGTAGTTTTGGCATCCACAAAGCACCTGATGACAAACGCAAGGAGTAACTCATGAATGTCAACTGTAGAGCATCAAGCAACTAGACCTTACACATCTATGGCCATGACCTTACCCATGATTCTCAATGAAAGAATATCTTGGAAGGGAGTTCACATCAGGTACTTGAGTGGCCACACAGCGGTCCACAAACACACGCAGAGGCACATGATTGTACTGATACACAGATGCCTCGATGTTAATAACATCACCCAGGAAATAGGAGTACGAAGGCCTCTGATAGGACCAATCATCTACACAAGTAAAAAAAAAAAAATATATATATATTTTTTTTAAATGCACAGCCACAATAGCAAGGGTAAAGGTGCAGTTTGTCAAACAACCTGTACCAACCCATCATGATCTTCAGGGAGAAGAGCAAGACTTCTTCACCAGCCTCGGTTGAGGCATAAGGGACCCATGTTGGCCTCAAGGTGTCACTGCTTACATTTTGAAGCCTGCGGCTCATGAAAGTACCCATTAAATGGTCTCCCAGTCACTTGAGAAAGTGCAGAAAGTCACAGAGATCACTTACCTTTGATAATGGCATTGAACACCAACAATTGCACCTTCGGACCGGGTAATCGGAGCAGCTGCAAGCGCCTCAGGGGTGTAGGTAAGAGAGAAGGTGTAGACAAGCTCATCCTCATTCATCTGGAAAAAGATTGTGGTTACCAAGAGGGTCATCCCAGAAACTTCACATATACCAAGACAGTGCCCTCATATAGCTACAAATGGGAAAGTGCTCGGTGCAATAGTGGAATGACTCCTAAATAAGAGCATCAAAATGTTGTTGGTTTGAAGGGTTATTTAAAGGCAAGTAGTTTGAAAACTCAGGATTTCCACATTCAAATAAATAGTACCTGGTTGTCATTTGCAATGCCAGGGCAGCTAAGACCAAATAAACTGACTTTCCTTGAAAGATTTTGGCTATCCTCTGCCACACCAAGATAACCAATTAAGTTTAATGAGTTCTTACCATCAGCACACTGTTGCAGTCCTGTAATTCATACTCAAAGATGAGCACTCTAGACGCAGGATCCTGACCAACAACAGGACATCCACCTAGAGACAGACCAGTTGGCTGGATCAATTGACCATTGCTGAAAAAGTCCTGCTGGACCTCTACAAGAACCCGGTTCTCGCCGCATTGAACCGCTACGCTGCTGGGAGTCACGGGTTGCATCAACTGGAAGTCCACCGCCAACTCGCGCTGCACCTCGGGAACAACGGGATACCTCCAATCCAAAGGCTTCACTGGACCCTGCAACAGCTGCTTCTCCTGAGTGCCAAAAGGATCCTGTGCAAAGCTTTTGAAGTCGGGACCCAAAGGACTCTGATACTGAGAAGCCACTTGCAAAGGGTTCCAGGGCCCTAGAGGAGAAAGGCCAGGACTTCTGGAAGCTGGATCTGATTTTGGCCCCATGCTTCTTGGTCTATGACTGTACCTTAAACTTCCCCAGACATCAGGCAGATCAAATGCAACAACCATCACCAAGACAACTTTCAGAAACCCCATCCTAACAAACTTTGACTCAAACACCACAACACACACCAGTACTTGGCTTTGCCATTATGTACACCTTTGAATTGAGGTGGTTCCACCCCTTTTACCTTAATTGATTACCTTTATTCGCCTCTGGACCTGTAGAGTTTATGCATCTCGGGCACCCACCGCTCTTCACATTCTGTATGTCTCTCTTATCTGACACATTAAGGGAGGTATTTACATGACACCATTTTCAACTAAATCTTTTTATGCATTTTGTTCATTTACACAACAACAGCGTTTTGGGGGCCTACAACTCAAAGTTTTGAAAACTGGTTTCAAAGTGCAAGTATTTGAAGCCGATAACATTATTGTGTCCGTCTAAACTACAAAAACATGAATTTATGAAAGCGGTGATGTCATGCGCATGCGTATTACGTGTTCAGTCTATAGGCGTGTAGTGTTTCTTTACAAAGTGTCATTGCCAACTACTGGCCTGGCAGCAGAATACAGCATTTGTAGTCGTTTTCACAGATCCTTGTGAACCAGGATCCTTTTGACAACATTGTTGTCTGTACCCAAAACATTTAAAAATGCAAAGGAAAACCTTTCTTATTTTAAGTACAATGTTGTCATGTAAACATGCCCTTAGTTCAGTTATTGGAGTTCTAGCCTAATGAGTTGATGATCTGAATCAGGTGTGTTAAATAAGAGAGACACACTTTGGCTATGTTCACACTGTCAGTCCAAATCTGATTATTTGTGTAACCGATTGGAATCTGAACTAAAATGATTGATGTCCACATTGTGTATTGCAACTAATTCAGATCTGATTTGTGTATCCATGCCGCTCTTTCACTTTCTGAAATATCTGCATTGACTTCTATGGAAATTACGTTGCGTTGGTAAGCATATACGCCAAAAACAACAACTGCAACATAGGGGTCTGCAATACAGATGTTGTCTTATTTACAACATGTAGGCTACTAGCCACTGCGGTGGACTACTGTATCTTCTTAGGCCGTGGCAGAATCATAGGAGGCTGGTATGAACAGCTTTATTCCATGCTGTCATCGCCACTGGTCTCAAACCATGTCTTCATTATGTTGTCATTTTCTGCTCATTGAGCACTTTACAACAATCTTGTTTCTACAGGGAGTTTCAGCATGTTTCTTAATACAGCATCTGATGTTTACATTTTGTGTGGCATGAGAAAGTTGCATAAATCACATGAACCCCAATCATAGCAGTCAGATTTAAACTGATTTACAGAAATGTTATTCAAATCAGATTTTAAACAATGAAATGAAGCTTGAAAAAAAAAAAAAGATTTGTATATTCACACTTGCTAATTTTTATTCTATTAAGATTAGGACTGACAGTCTTAAAATAGCAAAGATGTGCAGATGAGTGGATCCCTTGGACCAGGACTGAAAAGCCACTGCATTAGCAAATGAGAGTTCTAGAAAGTCACTAGAGGGCTTTAAAATATCTACATTCATTCACAATTTTACAATCAAGAAACTGACAGCTAGTCAAAGATAACTCGTCAACTAACGAGCACATGAGTGCAAACAAATGATAGACTAGTTTCATGTACACTAAAAATACAGGTCAGAAATAAAATAGTTCAGTTTTGTATAACCACTACAGCTTAATATGATTAAACTTCAGTGGAAACTGATTACAAACAATTAAGTGTCACAATATGCACAAACACTGAGAGCACAGGAATATTATAGGGAGACCAACTTCATTGCATCTGCAGTGCTTAAAGAGACAAGGTGTTCCTTGCAGAGCGCTTTTGGAATTATTTGGAATTCTTAAGAGCATCATGGGTAATTATTTTCACCAGGAAATTTACAGTTAAACAAAGTAACAAACTGATGACTTCAAAAAGTATATCAATTAACTTTGGTCTTACACTAGCAGCCTTTTTTTAATTCCTTATGGAGAAAAACCTTTGCAAGTCCCATATAACAATGCAGCCAAAGGGTTGCAGGCCATATGGGACTTAAATGTACAATAGGACTGTTTCACCACATTGGCAGAATGAGGCACTTCCAATTTAAAATGTTAAACCAGACATGATGTGAAATGAGAAGTCAGATGCAAGCATGGATTGGTTTGCCAGTTTATTGAGAACCTCCCTTTTGCCCTTGAACCATTACAGGACCAAGTGAGGCCTTGCCTTCCCACTGAATGCCTAGAGAGAAGAAAAGCCAAGTTAGAGCACCTTAAAAAAAACAACAATACACACAAAAAACACAACTTCACAAACCTCCATAAGGAGAAGCAGCAAATTCACCATCAGGACCACATGTTGAGTCACAGCAGTCACAAACTTGGTCATTTCCATCAGCAGCAGACCACCTGCAAAAAGACAAAGACATGAAACCTCCAACATCAGAAAAGTCAACTTGAATAAACCCCCCAAAAAAACCCATGTACCCATTGGCAAAGGAACAGGATTTGCGCTGAGCATCACTGGGTGCAGAAGCAATAGTTGCCTTCAGAATACAGGTTATGTAGATCTGCAAGGGATGACAGACAAGTCACAAAACCAAAGCAGATGGAGGAGAAGTCAGAATAACTCATATTCATAGTACATACAGAAGGACTGTTGCCCTCCCGGAACATAAACGCCTCCAGCTGGAACTGGATCTTGTCAACCTGAGACCGAGGCATGAAGTGGGAGCTGGAAGCTGTAGTTTTGGCATCCACAAAGCACCTGACGAAAAAAAAAAAAAAAAAAAAAAGGCAACTCATGAATGTCAACTGTAGAGCATCATGCAACTAGACCTTACCCATGACTATGGTTACAAAAAGCAACTTAAACAGTCCTACCACATCAAGGGCCATGACCTTACCCATAATTCTCAATGAAGGAATATCTTGGAAGAGAGTTCACATCAGGTACTTGAGTGGCCACACAGCGGTCCACAAACACACGCAGAGGCACATGATTGTACTGCTTCACAGATGCCTCGATGTTAATAACGCCACCCAGGAAATAGGAGTATGAAGGCCTTTGATAGGACCAATCATCTACAAAAAAAACAACAAAAAAAAACCCAAACTTAAGCACAACCACAATAGCAAGGGTAAATGTTAATTTTATTGAAAGAAAACCTGTACCAACCCATCATGATCTTCAGGGAGAAGAGCAAGACTTCTCCACCAGCCTCAGTTGATGCATAAGGAACCCATGCTGGCCTCAAGGCATCACTGCTACTATTCTGAAGCCTACAGTTTATGAAAGTACCCATTAAATGGTCTCCCAGTTGCACGAGAAAGTGCAGAAAGTCACAGAGATCACTTACCTTTGATAATGGCATTGAACACCAACAATTGCACCTTCGGAACGGGTAATCGGAGTACCTGCAAGCGCCTCAGGGGTGTAGGTAAGAGAGAAGGTGTAGACAAGCTCATCCTCATTCATCTGGAAAAAGATTGTGGTTACCAAGAGGGTCATCCCAGAGACTTCACATATACCAAGACAGTGCCCTCATAATGCTATGAATGGGAGAAGGTGCACTGTGTAATATGGTAGAATTCCTGAAGAGCAAATCACCAATTAATCAAGTCTCCACATCACTACAGCTGCCCTCAGAAGCTCCAGTGTTGCCAGAGATTGTCAATGTTTTGGAGACATGCACATTGGCTGTTCCTGGGTAAAAACTAGCTTTAACACTTACGGCCCAAGATTTCTGTTTTAGCTCCTTTCATACCAGTTGTTGGATAGTTTACCTGAATCCATAGCTAACTCTTGAAGGGTTATTTAAAAGGCAAGTAGCTTGAAAATTCAGGATTTAACAATTTAAATAAATAGTACTTGGTCTTAGCTGCCCTGGCATTGCAAGTGACAACCAAGTTAACTAACTTTCCTTGAAAGATTTTGGCTCTCTTCTGCCACACCAATATAACCCATTAAGGAGTTCTTACCATCAGCACACTGTTGCAGTCCTGTAATTCATACTCAAAGATGAGCACTCTAGACGCAGGATCCTGACCAACAACAGGACATCCACCTAGAGACAGACCAGTTGGCTGGATCAACTGACCATTGCTGAAAAAGTCCTGCTGGACCTCTACAAGAACCCGGTTCTCGCCGCATTGAACCGCTACGCTGCTGGGAGTCACGGGTTGCCTCATCGGGAAGTTCCCCGGCAACTCACGCTGCACCTCAGGAACAGTGGGATACCTCCAATCCAAAGGCTTCACTGGACCCTGCAACAGCTGCTTCTCCTGAGTGCCAAAAGGATCCTGTGCAAAGCTTTTGAAGTCAGGACCCAAAGGACTCTGATACTGAGAAGCCACTTGCAAAGGGTTCCAGGGCCCTAGAGGAGAAAGGCCAGGACCTCTGGAAGCTGGATCTGATTTTGGCCCCATGCTTCTTGGACTATGACTATACCTCAAACTTCCCGAGACATCAGGCAGATCAAATGCAACTACCAAAACCACCACGAACACACCTTTCAAGAACCCCATACTAAAAAACTTTGACTCAAACACCACAACACACACCAATGCTTGGCTTTGCCATTTTTTACAGCTTTGAGTTAAGGTGGCTCCACCTCTTTTACCTTAATTGATTATCCTTGATTCTCCTCTGGACCTGTAGAGTTTATGCATCTTGGGGACCCACCGCTCTTCACATTTTGTCTTGCTGCGTCTTAATTCGCCTACTTATACTATGCCCTAACAGTATGTACTATTTTTGTGAAAAAAAGTACATACTTTTGAGTGTATAACAGAAACGTTTTTAACAATCGCTCTAAATCGTTTGGTTACAAGTATCCTGTCACGTAAACTGACCTGTAATTCATCTTGTCTAAGATAAAATCCTCCACATTTAATTTAGTTTCCTATTGTATCAGAGAGAAATGCAGAAACACGTTGATCTGCCAGTCGCGGGTCTTTCATGCAGAGGCTCTCCTCATATTAATGCACAATGATGCATTAAAAGTTAATGGCCTAACAGATCTTTATAAAAGTTCACATTGTTGTTACAGATTAAATAACACGGACAACCTTAAATAACTATTTTAATCTGCTTAAATGTTGATAATTGGTCACCCAAACCCCTTTATCTAAACGGTCGCGCACATCCTCCATGTTTTGTAGTTTTCTGATCACTTTTAACTCGTGTTTGTATTTCTGAACTGAATCCTCCTCCAAAGTGCAATGGGTTGTGGGCAATATTAGCCGTTATAGTGAGCACAGATCCACACTTAGAAAATCGACCAGAAATAGTAGACCATCTGGGGACTTCTGGCATACTTTTTTCAACATACTATATATGTTTTGGGACACACTTATTTTAATCTCACATACTGTTTAGGATGGATAGTATGGACATTGAGACACAGGGTCAGTCTCTCTTATTTTATAAAAGGGCTGTATCTGAAATCGCATACTTCCCTACTATATAGTTGGCGAAAAACAGTATATGACAAAAGAAGCATGTTCGAATTTACAGAACTCATAAAAGAGTAGGCAAAAAGTACCCGGATGATCTACTACTTCCGGCTAGACTCGAAAGTATTCATATGATGGACAATTTACTATCCCATGAGGCTTCAGGAGAGGATTTGTGAATGGCAGTAAAGCGACAACTGATGCTGGAAGGTCACATGACAATGATAATTTGGTGGATGTATTATATAGGCTATGGATTTCATTAGCCGCTTTCCGACCGGAGGAACCTTTTCACAGTTCCTAGAACTATTGGCTAAAGTACCCGGATGTCGGCGTGTTCGCACCGCAGGAACTAGGAACGATTTTAGTTCTAGGAACTCCATTTGTAGGAACTAATTTAGGTCCTACTTCAGAGTTGGGTCTAAACCAGCACTATAGGAACTATCCGTGACGTTAGTGTTCGCTGATGACCGAACGCACGCGGAACACCAGCACCCGCCATTTTTAAAACAGCTAGAATGTAAACACACAGATTATAGCCTTTATATTTACTCCATAAACTAACTATACAAACATGGAAAACATTAATAGATGGGTCTCTAAACCTTAAATGCTGAAGAGAAAATCCAACGCAACTTTGAGGGGACCAAGCCAAACATGATTATGTAGGCTAATAACCTTTTTTCATATACTGTCTACTTTCTATAACAGTTCTATCTAATAAGATATTAAACAGTACTGTTAGACAGATCGCTAACAAATAAACACTTAGAATGCGAGCATTGTTTGCTCTGGCATCTCAGCGCCGCCAAAATAAAGGTCCGTCTCGCCGTCAAAATAAAAATTACCGTGCTTGCGTCCCTCCCTTACCCCTTACGCTCGAAAATCAGCTTCTGAAATCACGTACTGTCTGAATAGGTACTACATTCGAATTTACTTTACGACCATTAAAAAAAAAAAAATACTCTATATAGTATGAATGAAATTCAGACCATACTACATCTTCCATGTAATGGTCTTGTGACCTACCAGCACCAGTTGCGTCACTTTACTGGTATTCATAAATCCTCTCCCATATGGCCTCATGAGAGAGTGAAGTGTCCATTGAATGCACACTTCAGAATTTTCACAGAATAGGTAATTCGTGGACTTTTCACCTTCTGTTTTTCTAATACTACCTATTCAGACATATTTTGGCATTATGCATTTCCACATACTACATAATAGGGAAGTACTTGATTTTGGACACAGCTCAGGACTAAAAACAACTGCATTAGCAAACGAGAACAGCCTGGAAAGTCACTAGAAGATTTTACATTATCTTCATTCACAACCTTACAAAAAAGTTTGTCCATGACAGAAACGTACTG
Organism: Scardinius erythrophthalmus; assembly: GCF_964197995.2. Lineage (NCBI taxonomy): Eukaryota > Metazoa > Chordata > Actinopteri > Cypriniformes > Leuciscidae > Scardinius > Scardinius erythrophthalmus. The sequence goes on from NC_138239.1 coordinate 3,023,014, forward strand.
TAATCTAAGAACCGGAGTTCAAATGATAGACTAGAGATTCATAAATACAGATCCCAGAGAGAGAGGGTGTGGTTAGGTTTGTATAACCTCTAGGGCTTAGTGATCAAATGTCAGATAAAGTTTATTATAAACTATTAAGCACCACACCATTCATATACAAACTTTGAGAGCACAGGAATACAATAGCGAGACCAACTCCATTACATTAATTCATTACATTTATATAGCGCTTTTCTCGGCACTCAAAGCGCTTTACATTGAAGGGGGAATCTCCTCAACCACCACCAATGTGCAGCATCCACCTGGATGATGCGACGGCAGCCATATTGCGCCAGAACGCCCACCACACACCAGCTTACTGGTGGAGAGGAGACAGTGATAAAGCCAATCAGTATATGGGGATGATTAGTAGGCCATGATGGACAGAGGCCAATGGGCAAATTTGGCCATGATGCCGGGGTTACACCCCTACTCTTTCGAAAGACATCCTGGGATTTTTAATGACCACAGAGAGTCAGGACCTCGGTTTTACGTCTCATCCGAAGGACGGTGCTCTTTGACAGTATAGTGTCCCCATCACTACACTGGGGCATTAGGACCCACACAGACCACAGGGGGAGCACCCCCTTCTGGCCTCACTAACACCTCTTCCAGCAGCAACCTGGTTTTCTCAGGAGGTCTCCCATCCAGGTACTAACCAGGCTCAGCCCTGCTTAGCTTCAGTGGGCAACCAGTCTTGGGCTACAGGGTGACATGGCTGCTGGCTAAATCAGCAGTGCTTCATGGTACAAGGTGTTCCCTGCAGAGCGGTTTTGGAATCATTTACTCGCCAAATTCTTAAGAGCATCATGAGGTTTTTCATCAGGAAATTCTGCTGTTAAACGAAAAACATGTAATGTAAACTGATGGCTTCAAAAGCATATACCAATTAACCTTGGAGCTAACAGTAGCTGCATTTAAAATCCTCAGTTTAAGATTACCTATGGAGAAATTTCTAAACTTCTGGAACCCTATGGTTGTATGGTATGGGACTTGAAGCAAAATGACAAGTCAGAAACAAGCAAGGATTGGTTTGTCAGTTTTATTAAGAACCTCCCTTTTGCCATTGAACCATTACAGGACCAAGTGAGGCCTTGCCTTCCCACTGAATGCCTAGAGAGAAGAAATCCAAGTTAGAGCACTTGAAAAAAAAAAAAAAAAAAAGCAACCTTAGAAAGAGCAAACGCTACCAACCTCCATAGGGAGAAGCAGGAAAATCAGGACCACATGTTGAGTCACAGCAACCACAAACTTGGTCATTGCCATCAGCAGCAGACCACCTGCAAAGAAGACAAGACATTGAACCTTCAACATGAACAGTCCATCAAAAAAAAAAAAAAAAGTAAATAAATGTACCCATTGGCAAAGGAACAGGATTTGCGCTGAGCATCACTGGGTGCAGAAGCAATAGTTGCCTTCAGAATACAGGTTATGTAGATCTGCAAGGGATGACAGACAAGTCACAAAACCAAAGCAGACCAGAAGAGAAACCAAATTAACGCATGATATTCATAATACACACAGAAGGACTGTTGCCCTCATGGAACATAAACGCCTCCAGCTGGAACTGGATCTTGTCAACCTGAGACCGAGGCATGAAGCGGGAGCTGGACGCTGTAGTTTTGGCATCCACAAAGCACCTGATGACAAAGCAATCACATAGAGTAACTCATGAATGTCAACTGTAGAGCATCAAGCAACTAGACCTTACACATCTAGGGCCATGACCTTACCCATAATTCTCAATGAAGGAATATCTTGGAAGAGAGTTCACATCAGGTACTTGAGTGGCCACACAGCTGTCCACAAACACACGCAGAGGCACATGATTGTACTGATACACAGATGCCTCGATGTTAATAACATCACCCAGGAAATAGGAGTATGAAGGCCTCTGATAGGACCAGTCATCTACAGAAGTAAATAAATACTCTTAAATGCACAGCCACAATAGCAAGGGTAAAGGTGCATTTTATTGACAAACAACCTGTACCAACCCATCATGATCTTCAGGGAGAACAGCAAGACTTCTTCACCAGCCTCGGTTGAGGCATAAGGGACCCATGTTGGCCTCAAGGTGTCACTGCTTACATTTTGAAGCCTGCAGTTCATGAAAGTACCCATTAAATGGTCTCCCAGTCACTTGAGAAAGTGCAGAAAGTCACAGAGATCACTTACCTTTGATAATGGCATTGAACACCAACAATTGCACCTTCGGAACGGGTAATTGGAGCAGCGGCAAGCGCCTCAGGGGTGTAGGTAAGAGAGAAGGTGTAGACAAGCTCATCCTCATTCATCTGGAAAAGGATTGTGGTTACCAAGAGGGTCATCCCAGAGACTTCACAAATAACAAGACAGTGCCCTCATATAGCTACGAATGGGAAAGTGCTCGGTGCAATAGTGGAATGACTCCTAAATAAGAGCATCAAAATGTTGTTGGTTTGAAGGGTTATTTAAAGGCAAGTAGTTTGAAAACTCAGGATTTCCACATTCAAATAGTACCTGGTTGTCATTTGCAATGCCAGGGCAGCTAAGACCAAATAAACTGACTTTCCTTGAAAGATTTGCTATCCTCTGCCACACCAAGATAACCCATTAAGTTTCATGAGTTCTTACCATCAGCACACTGTTGCAGTCCTGTAATTCATACTCAAAGATGAGCACTCTGGACTCAGGATCCTGACCAACAACAGGACATCCACCTAGAGACAGACCAGTTGGCTGGATCAATTGACCATTGCTGAAGAAGTCCTGCTGGACCTCTACAAGAACCCGGTTCTCGCGGCATTGAACCGCTACGCTGCTGGGAGTCACGGGTTGCCTCAACTGGAAGTCCACTGCCAACTCGCGTTGCACCTCGGGAACAATGGGATACCTCCAATCCAAAGGCTTCACTGGACCCTGCAACAGCTGCTTCTCCTGAGTGCCAAAAGGATCCTGTGCAAAGCTTTTGAAGTCGGGACCCAAAGGACTCTGATACTGAGAAGCCACTTGCAAAGGGTTCCAGGGCCCTAGAGGAGAAAGGCCAGGACTTCTGGAAGATGGATCTGATTTTGGCCCCATGCTTCTTGGACTATGACTATACCTCAAACTTCCCAAGACATCAGGCAGATCAAATGCAACAACCATCACCAAGACAACTTTCAGAAACCCCATCCTAACAAACTTTGACTCAAACACCACAACACACACCGATACTTGGCTTTGCCATTATGTACACCTTTGAATTAAGGTGGTTCCACCCCTTTTACCTTAATTGATTACCTTTTATTCGCCTCTGGACCTGTAGAGTTTATGCATCTCGGGCACCCACCGCTCTTCACATTCTGTATGTCTCTCTTATCTGACACATTAACCCCTCATTTACACCGCACACGTCTGTGGCGCATTACGTCTGCGACACGGCTACCGGAGCTGATCGCACCCATTCTAGTCAATGCTTGTGTTTACACCGGCCGCGACGCGGCGCGTTTCAGAAGCTTCCCCAGAAGCGGCTCTCCGCGCCGCTTCGCTAAATATAGGCGCCTAGTCTATTTTTGACGGACGCGCGTCCAAGTCGCACCGGAAATACAAAATAAAAGTAAAAGAAAACATTGTCAAATTCAAAATAAACACCCTGTGCAAACTCCCAAACGTATTACACACCAATATCCTTGGTAGAAACCATAGACTGTATGGTAGAAACCCAAAAATCAAGAAAAACACGTCGGACAGGCAAATCACGTGGTTTCGCGCATCCAGTCGCTCCGCTTCTGAAATGCTCCTGGTGTGAGTTGGCACGGCTTGGAGGACGGAATAAAACCTTGTCGCAGACGTAATGCACCGCACACTTGTGCAGTGTAAATGAGGGGTAAGGGAGGTATTTACATGACACCATTTTCAACTAAATCTTTTTATGCATTTTGTTCATTTACACAACAACAGCGTTTTGGGGGCCTAAAACTCAAAGTTTTGAAAACTGGTTTCAAAGTGCAAGTATTTGAAGCCGATAACATTATTGTGTCCGTCTAAACTACAAAAACATGAATTTATGAAAGCGGTGACGTCATGCGCATGCGTATTACGTGTTCAGTCTATAGGCGTGTAGTGATTCTTTACAAAGTGTCATTGCCAACTACTGGCCTGGCAGCAGAATACAGCATTTTTAGTCGCTTTCAAAGATCCTTGTGAACCAGGATCATTTTGACAACATTGTTGTCTGTACCCAAAACATTTAAAAATGCAAAGGAAAACCTTTCTTATTTTAAGTACAATGTTGTCATGTAAACATGCCCTTAGTTCAGTTATTGGAGTTCTAGCCTAATGAGTTGATGATCTGAATCAGGTGTGTTAAATAAGAGAGACACACTCTGGCTATGTTCACACTGTCAGTCCAAATCTGATTATTTGTGTAACCGATTGGAATCTGAACTAAAATGATTGATGTCCATATTGTGCATTGAAACTAATTCAGATCTGATTTGTGTATCCATGCCGCTCTTTCACTTTCTGAAATATCTGCATTGATTTCTATGGAAATTAAATTGCATTGGTAAGCATACGCCAAAAACAACAACTGCAACATAGGGGTCTGCAATACAGATGTTGTCTTATTTACAACATGTAGGCTACTAGCCACTGCGGTGGACTACTGCATCTTCTTAGGCCATGGCAGAATCATAGGAGGCTGGTATGAACAGCTTTATTCCATGCTGTCATCACCACTGGTCTCAAACCAGGTCTTCATTATGTTGTCATTTTCTGCTCATTGAGCACTTTACAACAATCTTGTTTCTACAGGGACTTTCAGCATGTTTCTAAATACAGCATCTGATGTTTACATTGTGTGGCATGAGAAAGTTGCATAAATCACATGAAATCTAATCAGAGCAGTCAGATTTAAACTGATTTACAGAAATGTTATTCAAATCAGATTTTAAACAATGAAATGAAGCTTGAAAAAAAAAAAAAAAGATTTGTATATTCACACTTGCTAATTTTTATTCTATTAAGATTAGGACTGACAGTCTTAAAATAGCTAAGATGTGCAGATGAGTGGATCCCTTGGACCAGGACTGAAAAGCCACTGCATTAGCAAATGAGAGTTCTAGAAAGTCACTAGAGGGCTTTAAAATATCTACATTCATTCACAATTTTACAATCAAGAAACTGACAGCTAGTCAAAGATAACTCGTCAACTAACGAGCACATGAGTGCAAACAAATGATAGACTAGTTTCATGTACACTAAAAAATACAGGTCAGAAATAAAAGTTCAGTTTTGTATAACCACTACAGCTTAATATGATTAAAGTTCAGTGGAAACTGATTACAAACAATTAAGTGTCACAATATGCACAAACACTGAGAGCACAGGAATATTATAGGGAGACCAACTTCATTGCATCTGCAGTGCTTAAAGAGACAAGGTGTTCCTTGCAGAGCGCTTTTGGAATTATTTGGAATTCTTAAGAGCATCACATCATGGGTAATTATTTTCACCAGGAAATTTACAGTTAAACAAAGTAACAAACTGATGACTTCAAAAAGTATATCAATTAACTTGGTCTTACACTAGCAGCCTTTTTTAATTACTTATGGAGAAAAACCTTTGCAAGTCCCATATAACAATGCAACCAAAGGGTTGCAGGCCATATGGGACTTACAAAATGTACAATAGGACTGTTTCACCACATTGGCAGAATGAGGCACTTCCAACTTAAAATGTTAAACCAGACATGAGAAGTCAGATGCAAGCATAGATTGGTTTGCCAGTTTTATTGAGAACCTCCCTTTTGCCCTTGAACCATTACAGGACCAAGTGAGGCCTTGCCTTCCCACTGAATGCCTAGAGAGAAGAAAAGCCAAGTTAGAGCACCTTTTAAAAAAAAAAAAAAAAAAAAAAAAAAACACAACTTCACAAACCTCCATAAGGAGAAGCAGCAAATTCACCATCAGGACCACATGTTGAGTCACAGCAGTCACAAACTTGGTCATTTCCATCAGCAGCAGACCACCTGCAAAAAGACAAAGACATGAAACCTCCAACATCAGAAAAGTCAACTTGAATAAACCCCCCAAAAAAACCCATGTACCCATTGGCAAAGGAACAGGATTTGCGCTGAGCATCACTGGGTGCAGAAGCAATAGTTGCCTTCAGAATACATGTTATGTAGATCTGCAAGGGATGACAGACAAGTCACAAAACCAAAGCAGATGGAGGAGAAGTCAGAATAACTCATAGTCATAGTACATACAGAAGGACTGTTGCCCTCCCGGAACATAAACGCCTCCAGCTGGAACTGGATCTTGTCAACCTGAGACCGAGGCATGAAGCGGGAGCTGGAAGCTGTAGTTTTGGCATCCACAAAGCACCTGACAAAAAAAAAAAAAAAAAAAAAAAAAAAAAAAGTCTCATGAATGTCAACTGTAGAGCATCATGCAACTAGACCTTACCCATGACTATGGTTACAAAAAGCAACTTAAACAGTCCTACCACATCAAGGGCCATGACCTTACCCATAATTCTCAATGAAGGAATATCTTGGAAGAGAGTTCACATCAGGTACTTGAGTGGCCACACAGCGGTCCACAAACACACGCAGAGGCACATGATTGTACTGCTTCACAGATGCCTCGATGTTAATAACGCCACCCAGGAAATAGGAGTATGAAGGCCTTTGATAGGACCAATCATCTACAAAAAAAAAAAAAAAAAAAAAACTTAAGCACAACCACAACAGCAAGGGTAAATGTTAATTTTATTGAAAGAAAACCTGTACAAACCCATCATGATCTTCAGGGAGAAGAGCAAGACTTCTCCACCAGCCTCAGTTGATGCATAAGGGACCCATGCTGGCCTCAAGGCATCACTGCTACTATTCTGAAGCCTACAGTTTATGAAAGTACCCATTAAATGGTCTCCCAGTTGCACGAGAAAGTGCAGAAAGTCACAGAGATCACTTACCTTTGATAATGGCATTGAACACCAACAATTGCACCTTCGGACCGGGTAATCGGAGTACCTGCAAGCGCCTCAGGGGTGTAGGTAAGAGAGAAGGTGTAGACAAGCTCATCCTCATTCATCTGGAAAAAGATTGTGGTTACCAAGAGGGTCATCCCAGAGACTTCACATATACCAAGACAGTGCCCTCATATTGCTATGAATGGGAGAAGGTGCACTGTGTAATATGGTAGAATTCCTGAAGAGCAAATCACCAATTAATCAAGTCTCCACATCACTACAGCTGCGTTCAGAAGCTCCAGTGTTGCCAGAGATAGTCAATGTTTTGGAGACATGCACATTGGCTGTTCTTGGGTAAAAACTAGCTTTAACACTTACGGCCCAAGATTTCTGTTTTAGCTCCTTTCATACCAGTTGTTGGATAGTTTACCTGAATCCATAGCTAACTCTTGAAGGGTTATTTAAAAGGCAAGTAGCTTGAAAATTCAGGATTTAACAATTTAAATAAATAGTACTTGGTCTTAGCTGCCCTGGCATTGCAAGTGACAACCAAGTTAACTAACTTTCCTTGAAAGATTTTGGCTCTCTTCTGCCACACCAATATAACCCATTAAGATTTATGAGTTCTTACCATCAGCACACTGTTGCAGTCCTGTAATTCATACTCAAAGATGAGCACTCTAGACGCAGGATCCTGACCAACAACAGGACACCCACCTAGAGACAGACCAGTTGGCTGGATCAACTGACCATTGCTGAAAAAGTCCTGCTGGACCTCTACAAGAACCCGGTTCTCGCCGCATTGAACCGCTACGCTGCTGGGAGTCACGGGTTGCCTCATCGGGAAGTTCCCCGCCAACTCACGCTGCACCTCAGGAACAGTGGGATACCTCCAATCCAAAGGCTTCACTGGACCCTGCAACAGCTGCTTCTCCTGAGTGCCAAAAGGATCCTGTGCAAAGCTTTTGAAGTCAGGACCCAAAGGACTCTGATACTGAGAAGCCACTTGCAAAGGGTTCCAGGACCCTAGAGGAGAAAGGCCAGGACTTCTGGAAGCTGGATCTGATTTTGGCCCCATGCTTCTTGGACTATGACTATACCTCAAACTTCCCGAGACATCAGGCAGATCAAATGCAACTACCAAAACCACCATGAACACACCTTTCAAGAACCCCATACTAAAAAACTTTGACTCAAACACCACAACACACACCAATGCTTGGCTTTGCCATTTTTTACAGCTTTGAGTTAAGGTGGCTCCACCTCTTTTACCTTAATTGATTATCCTTGATTCTCCTCTGGACCTGTAGAGTTTATGCATTTTGGGGACCCACCGCTCTTCACATTTTGTCTTGCTGTGTCTTAATTCGCCTACTTATACTATGCCCTAACAGTATGTACTATTTTTGTGAAAAAAAGTACATACTTTTGAGTGTATAACAGAAACGTTTTTAACAATTGCTCTCAATCGTTTGGTTACAAGTATCCTGTCACGTAAACTGACCTGTAATTCATCTTGTCTAAGATAAAATCCTCCACATTTAATTTAGTTTCCTATTGTATCAGAGAGAAATGCAGAAACACGTTGATCTGCCAGTCGCGGGTCTTTCATGCAGAGGCTCTCATCATATTAATGCACAATGATGCATTAAAAGTTAATGGCCTAACAGATCTTTATAAAAGTTCACATTGTTGTTGCAGATTAAATATAACACGGACAACCTTAAATAACTATTTTAATCTGCTTAAATGTTGATAATTGGTCACCCAAACCCCTTTATCTAAACGGTCGCGCACATCCTCCATGTTTTGTAGTTTTCTGATCACTTTTAACTTGTGTTTGTATTTCTGAACTGAATCCTCCTCCAAAGCGCAATGGGTTGTGGGCAATATTAGCCGTTATAGTGGGCACAGATCCACACTTAGAAAATCGACCAGAAATAGTAGACCATCTGGGGACTTCTGGCATACTTTTTTCAACATACTATATATGTTTTGGGACACACTTATTTTAATCTCACATACTGTTTAGGATGGATAGTATGGACATTGAGACACAGGGTCAGTCTCTCTTATTTTATAAAAGGGCTGTATTCGAAATCGCAATAACTATATAGTTGGCGAAAAACAGTATATGACAAAAGAAGTATGTTCGAATTTACAGAACTCATAAAAGAGTAGGCAAAAAGTACCTGGATGATCTACTACTACCGGCTAGATTCGAAAGTATTCATACGATGGACACTTTACTATCCCATGAGGCCTCGGGAGAGGATTTGTGAATGGCAGTAAAGCGACAACTGATGCTGGAAGGTCACATGACAATGATAATATGGTGGATGTATTATATAGGCTATGGATTTCATTAGCCGCTTTCCGACCGGAGGAACCTTTTCACAGTTCCTAGAACTATTGGCTAAAGTACCCGGATGTCGGCGTGTTCGCACCGCAGGAACTAGGAACGATTTTAGTTCTAGGAACTCCATTTGTAGGAACTAATTTAGGTCCTACTTCAGAGTAGGGTCTAAACCAGCACTATAGAATAGAATAGAATAGAATGAGTCATTTATATAGCGCTTTCATATGTACTACTGTACACCCAAAGCGCTTTACAATCATATCAGGGGTCTCTCCTCAACCACCACCAGTGTGCAGCATCCACTTGGATGATGCGACGGCAGCCACAGAACAACGGCGCCAGTGCGCTCACCACACACCAGCTATAGGTGGAGAGAGGAGAGAGAGTGATAGAGCCAATTCAATGTAAGGGGATTATTAGGAGGCCATGATTGGTAAGGGCCAATGTGTGGAATGTGGCCAGGACACCGGGGTTACACCCCTACTCTTTACGAGAAATGCCATGGGATTTTTAATGACCACAGAGAGTCAGGACCTCGGTTTTACGTCTCATCCGAAGGACGGTGCTCTTTGACAGTATAGTGTCCCCATCACTACACTGGGGCATTAGGACCCACACAGACCACAGGGTGAGCACCCCCTTCTGGCCTCACTAACACCTCTTCCAGCAGCAACCTGGTTTTTCTCAGGAGGTCTCCCATCCAGGTACTAACCAGGCTCAGCCCTGCTTAGCTTCAGTGGGCAACCAGTCTTGGGCTACAGGGTGATATGGCTGCTGATATGGCTACTATAGGAACTATCCGTGACGTTAGTGTTCGCTGATGACCGAACGCACGCGGAACACCAGCACCCGCCATTTTTAAAACAGCTAGAATGTAAACACACAGATTATAGCCTTTATATTTACTCCATAAACTAACTATACAAACATGGAAAACATTAATAGATGGGTCTCTAAACCTTAAATGCTGAAGAGAAAATCCAACGCAACTTTGAGGGGACCAAGCCAAACATGATTATGTAGGCTAATAACCTTTTTTCATATACTGTCTACTTTCTATAACAGTTCTATCTAATAAGATATTAAACAGTACTGTTAGACAGATCGCTAACTAATAAACACAGAGAATGCGAGCATTGTTTGCTCTGGCGTCTCAGCGCCGCCAAAATAAAGGTCCGTCTCGCCGTCAAAATAAAAATTACCGTGCTTGCGTCCCTCCCTTACCCCTCCTACCAGTTCCTATGGCCACTTGGCCAGTGCGAACGCAAACAGCAAAACCGAGTTTGGGGGAGAGTAGTTCTTAGAACTGTTTAGAAGTGGACAGTTCCTAGAACTACTTGGTCGGAAAGCGGCTATTCATACTACACAATCATACTACACAGAACATACTTTTTAGAGGTTGTGAAATCATTACTAATTCAAAATAAATACCAACTCAAGAGTATGTGATTTCAGATGCAGCCATTGAGCGGACATTTACATGACACCATTTTCAACTAAAAACAGACAACGTTTTATGCATTTTGGCCATTTATTTACATCACAGAGTTCTGGAGGCCTAAAAAACGCAAACATTTAAAAATGGGTTTCATAGTGCAAGTTTTTGAAAACAATACCATAATTTTCTCTATTTAAACAAACTCGAATTTGTGAAAACTGAAGTTATGCGCAAGCGCTCGAAAATCAGCTTCTGAAATCACGTACTGTCTGAATAGGTACTACATTCAAATTTACTTTGCGACCATTAAAAAAATCCTCTCTATAGTATGAATGAAATTCGGACCATACTACATCTTCCATGTAATGGTCTTGTGACCTACCAGCACCAGTTGCGTCACTTTACTGGTATTCATAAATCCTCTCCCATATGGCCTCATGGGAGAGTGAAGTGTCCATTGAAAGCACACTTCAGAATTTTCACAGAAGTAATAGGTAATTCGTGGACTTTTCACCTTCTGTTTTTCTAATACTACCTAGTCAGACATATTTTGGCATTATGCATTTCCACATACTACATAATAGGGAAGTACTTGATTTTGGACACAGCTCAGGACTAAAAACAACTGCATTAGCAAATGAGAACAGCCTGGAAAGTCACTAGAGGATTTTACATTATCTTCATTCACAATCACAACCTTACAAAAAAGTTTGTCCATGACAGAAACGTACTGTAATCTAAGAACCGGAGTTCAAATGATAGACTAGAGATTCATAAATACAGATCCCAGAGAGAGAGGGTGTGTTTAGTTTTGTATAACCTCTAGGGCTTAGTGATCAAATGTCAGATAAAGTTTATTATGAACTATTAAGCACCACACCATTCATATACAAACTTTGAAAGCACAGGAATACAATAGGGAGACCAACTCCATTACATCAGCAGTGCTTCATGGTACAAGGTGTTCCCTGCAGAGCGGTTTTGGAATCATTTACTCGCCAAATTCTTAAAAGCATCATGAGGTTTTTCATCAGGAAATTCTGCTGTTAAACGAAAAACATCTAATGTAAACTGATGGCTTCAAAAGCATATACCAATTAACCTTGGAGCTTACAGTAGCTGCATTTAAAATGCTCAATTTAAGATTACCTATGGAGAAATTTCTAAACTTCTGGAACCCTATGGTTGTATGGTATGGGACTTGAAGCAAAATGCCAGTCAGAAACAAGCAAGGATTGGTTTGTCAGTTTTATTAAGAACCTCCCTTTTGCCATTGAACCATTACAGGACCAAGTGAGGCCTTGCCTTCCCACTGAATGCCTAGAGAGAAGAAATCCAAGTTAGAGCACTTGAAAAAAAAGCAACCTTAGAAAGAGCAAACGCTACCAACCTCCATAGGGAGAAGCAGCAAATTCAGGACCACATGTTGAGTCACAGCAACCACAAACTTGGTCATTACCATCAGCAGCAATCCACCTGCAAAGATGACAAGACATGGAACCTTCAACATGAACAAAGTCCATCAAAAAAAAAAAATAAGTAAATAAATGTACCCATTGGCAAAGGAACAGGATTTGCGCTGAGCATCACTGGGTGCAGAAGCAATAGTTGCCTTCAGAATACAGGTTATGTAGATCTGCAAGGGATGACAGACAAGTCACAAAACCAAAGCAGACCAGAAGAGAAACCAAATTAACGCATGATATTCATAATACACACAGAAGGACTGTTGCCCTCATGGAACATAAACGCCTCCAGCTGGAACTGGATCTTGTCAACCTGAGACCGAGGCATGAAGCGGGAGCTGGACGCTGTAGTTTTGGCATCCACAAAGCACCTGATGACAAAGCAATCACATAGAGTAACTCATGAATGTCAACTGTAGAGCATCAAGCAACTAGACCTTACACATCTAGGGCCATGACCTTACCCATAATTCTCAATGAAGGAATATCTTGGAAGAGAGTTCACATCAGGTACTTGAGTGGCCACACAGCGGTCCACAAACACACGCAGAGGCACATGATTGTACTGATACACAGATGCCTCCATGTTAATAACATCACCCAGGAAATAGGAGTATGAAGGCCTCTGATAGGACCAGTCATCTACAGAAGTAAATAAATATTCTCTTTTAAATGCACAGCCACAATAGCAAGGGTAAAGGTGCATTTTATTGACAAACAACCTGTACCAACCCATCATGATCTTCAGGGAGAACAGCAAGACTTCTTCACCAGCCTCGGTTGAGGCATAAGGGACCCATGTTGGCCTCAAAGTGTCACTGCTTACATTTTGGAGCCTGCAGTTCATGAAAGTACCCATTAAATGGTCTCCCAGTCACTTAAGAAAGTGCAGAAAGTCACAGAGATCACTTACCTTTGATAATGGCATTGAACACCAACAATTGCACCTTCGGACCGGGTAATCGGAGCAGCTGCAAGCGCCTCAGGGGTGTAGGTAAGAGAGAAGGTGTAGACAAGCTCATCCTCATTCATCTGGAAAAAGATTGTGGTGACCAAGAGGGTCATCCCAGAGACTTCACATATACCAAGACAGTGCCCTCATATTGCTATGAATGGGAAAGTGCTTAGTGCAATAGTGGAATGACTCCTAAATAAGAGCATCAAAATGTTGTTGGTTTGAAGGGTTATTTAAAGGCAAGTAGTTTGAAAAATCAGGATTTCCACATTGAAATAAATAGTACCTGGTTGTCATTTGCAACGCCAGGGCAGCTAAGACCAAATAAACTGACTTTCCTTGAAAGATTTTGGCTATCCTCTGCCACACCAAGATAATCATTAAGTTTCATGAGTTCTTACCATCAGCACACTGTTGCAGTCCTGTAATTCATAGTCAAAGATGAGCACTCTAGACACAGGATCCTGACCAACAACAGGACATCCACCTAGAGACAGACCAGTTGGCTGGATCAACTGACCATTGCTGAAAAAGTCCTGCTGGACCTCTACAAGAACCCGGTTCTCGCCGCATTGAACCGCTACGCTGCTGGGAGTCACGGGTTGCCTCAACTGGAAGTCCACCGCCAACTCGCGCTGCACCTCAGGAACAATGGGATACCTCCAATCCAAAGGCTTCACTGGACCCTGCAACAGCTGCTTCTCCTGAGTGCCAAAAGGATCCTGTGCAAAGCTTTTGAAGTCGGGACCCAAAGGACTCTGATACTGAGAAGCCACTTGCAAAGGGTTCCAGGGCCCTAGAGGAGAAAGGCCAGGACTTCTGGAAGATGGATCTGATTTTGGCCCCATGCTTCTTGGTCTATGACTGTACCTTAAACGTCCCAAGACATCAGGCAGATCAAATGCAACAACCATCACCAAGACAACTTTCAGAAACCCCATCCTAACAAACTTTGACTCAAACACCACAACACACACCAGTACTTGGCTTTGCCATTATGTACACCTTTGAATTGAGGTGGTTCCACCCCTTTTACCTTAATTGATTACCTTTTATTCGCCTCTGGACCTGTAGAGTTTATGCATCTCGGGCACCCACCGCTCTTCACATTCTGTATGTCTCTCTTATCTGACACATTAAGGGAGGTATTTACATGACACCATTTTCAACTAAATCTTTTTATGCATTTTGTTCATTTAAAAAACAACAGCGTTTTGGGGGGCCTAAAACTCAAAGTTTTGAAAACTGGTTTCAAAGTGCAAGTATTTGAAACCGATAACATTAATGTGTCCGTCTAAACTACAAAAACATGAATTTATGAAAGCGGTGACGTCATGCGCATGCATATTACGTGTTCAGTCTATAGGCGTGTAGTGTTTCTTTACAAAGTGTCATTGCCAACTACTGGCCTGGCAGCAGAATACAGCATTTTTAGTCGTTTTCACAGATCCTTGTGAACCCCGATCATTTTGACAACATTGTTGTCTGTACCCAAAACATTTAAAAATGCAAAGGAAAACCTTTCTTATTTTAAGTACAATGTTGTCATGTAAACATGCCCTTAGTTCAGTTATTGGAGCTCTAGCCTAATGAGTTGATGATCTGAATCAGGTGTGTTAAATAAGAGAGACACACTCTGGCTATGTTCACACTGTCAGTCCAAATCTGATTATTTGTGTAACCGATTGGAATCTGAACTAAAATGATTGATGTCCACATTGTGTATTGTAACTAATTCAGATCTGATTTGTGTATCCATGCCGCTCTTTCACTTTCTGAAATATCTGCATTGATTTCTATGGAAATTACGTTGCGTTGGTAAGCATACGCCAAAAACAACTGCAACATAGGGGTCTGCAATACAGATGTTGTCTTATTTACATGTACTAGCCACTGCGGTGGACTACTGCATCTTCTTAGGCCGTGGCAGAATCATAGGAGGCTGGTATGAACAGCTTTATTCCATGCTGTCATCGCCACTGGTCTCAAACCAGGTCTTCATTATGTTGTCATTTTCTGCTCATTGAGCACTTTACAACAATCTTGTTTCTACAGGGACTTTCAGCATGTTTCTTAATACAGCATCTGATGTTTACATTGTGTGGCATGAGAAAGTTGCATAAATCACATGAACCCTAATCATAGCAGTCAGATTTAAACTGATTTACAGAAATGTTATTCAAATCAGATTTTAAACAATGAAGCTTGAAACAGATTTGTAAAAAAAAAAAAAATTGTATATTCACACTTGCTAATTTTTATTCCATTAAGATTAGGACTGACAGTCTTAAAATAGCAAAGATGTGCAGATGAGTGGATCCCTTGGACCAGGACTGAAAAGCCACTGCATTAGCAAATGAGAGTTCTAGAAAGTCACTAGAGGGCTTTAAAATATCTACATTCATTCACAATTTTACAATCAAGAAACTGACAGCAGTCAAAGATAACTTGTCAACTAATGAGTACATGTGTGCAAACAAATGATAGACTAGTTTCATGTACACTATAAAAAAAACAGGTCAGAAATAAAAGAGTTCAGTTTTGTATAACCACTACAGCTTAATATGATTAAACTTCAGTGGAAACTGATTACAAACAATTAAGTGTCACAATATGCACAAACACTGAGAGCACAGGAATATTATAGGGAGACCAACTTCATTGCATCTGCAGTGCTTAATGAGACAAGGTGTTCCTTGCAGAGCGCTTTTGGAATTATTTGGAATTCTTAAGAGCATCACATCATGGGTAATTATTTTCACCAGGAAATTTACAGTTAAACAAAGTAACAAACTGATGACTTCAAAAAGTATATCAATTAACTTGGTCTTACACTAGCAGCCTTTTTTTTTATTCCTTATGGAGAAAAACCTTTGCAAGTCCCATATAACAATGCAGCCAAAGGGTTGCAGGCCATATGGGACTTACAAAATGTACAATAGGACTGTTTCACCACATTGGCAGAATGAGGCACTTCCAATTTAAAATGTTAAACCAGACATGACGTGAAATGAGAAGTCAGATGCAAGCATAGATTGGTTTGCCAGTTTTATTGAGAACCTCCCTTTTGCCCTTGAACCATTACAGGACCAAGTGAGGCCTTGCCTTCCCACTGAATGCCTAGAGAGAAGAAAAGCCAAGTTAGAGCACCTTTAAAAAACAAAACAAAAAAAAAAACACAACTTCACAAACCTCCATAGGGAGAAGCAGCAAATTCACTATCAGGACCACATGTTGAGTCACAGCAGTCACAAACTTGGTCATTTCCATCAGCAGCAGACCACCTGCAAAAAGACAAAGACATGAAACCTCCAACATCAGAAAAGTCAACTTGAATAAACCCCCCAAAAAACCCATGTACCCATTGGCAAAGGAACAGGATTTGCGCTGAGCATCACTGGGTGCAGAAGCAATAGTTGCCTTCAGAATACATGTTATGTAGATCTGCAAGGGATGACAGACAAGTCACAAAACCAAAACAGATGGAGAAGTCAGAATAACTCATATTCATAGTACATACAGAAGGACTGTTGCCCTCCCGGAACATGAACGCCTCCAGCTGGAACTGGATCTTGTCAACCTGAGACCGAGGCATGAAGCGGGAGCTGGACGCTGTAGTTTTGGCATCCACAAAGCACCTGACAAAAAAAAAAAAAAAAAAAGCACCTCATGAATGTCAACTGTAGAGCATCATGCAACTAGACCTTACCCATGACTATGGTTACAAAAAGCAACATAAACAGTCCTACCACATCAAGGGCCATGACCTTACCCATGATTCTCAATGAAGGAAAATCTTGGAAAGGAGTTCACATCAGGTACTTGAGTGGCCACACAGCGGTCCACAAACACACGCAGAGGCACATGATTGTACTGCTTCACAGATGCCTCGATGTTAATAACGCCACCCAGGAAATAGGAGTATGAAGGCCTCTGATAGGACCAATCATCTACAAAAAAAAAGAAAAAAGAAAAACAATTAGGCACAACCACAATAGCAAGGGTAAATGTTAATTTTATTGAAAGAAAACCTGTACCAACCCATCATGATCTTCAGGGAGAAGAGCAAGACTTCTCCACCAGCCTCAGTTGATGCATAAGGGACCCATGCTGGCCTCAAGGCATCACTGCTTATATTCTGAAGCCTACGGTTTATGAAAGTACCCATTAAATGGTCTCCCAGTTGCACGAGAAAGTGCAGAAAGTCACAGAGATCACTTACCTTTGATAATGGCATTGAACACCAACAATTGCACCTTCGGACCGGGTAATCGGAGTACCTGCAAGCGCCTCAGGGGTGTAGGTAAGAGAGAAGGTGTAGACAAGCTCATCCTCATTCATCTGGAAAAAGATTGTGGTTACCAAGAGGGTCATCCCGAAGACATCACATATACCAAGACAGTGCCCTCATAATGCTATGAATGGGAGAAGGTGCACTGTGTAATATAGTAGAATTCCTGAAGAGCAAATCACCAATTAATCAAGTCTCCACATCACTACAGCTGCCCTCAGAAGCTCCAGTGTTGCCAGAGATTGTCAATGTTTTGGAGACATACACATTGGCTGTTCCTGGGTTAAAAACTAGCTTTAACACTTACGGCACAAGATTTGTTCTGGTTTAAGCTCCTTTCATACCAGTTTCCCTGAATAACCCTTGAGGGGTTATTAAAAAGGCAAGTAGCTTGAAAATTCAGGATTTAACAATTTAAATAAATAGTACTATTGCAAATGACAAATAACTTTCCTTGAAAGATTTTGGCTCTCTTCTGCCACACCAAAATAACCCATTAAGATTTATGAGTTCTTACCATCAGCACACTGTTGCAGTCCTGTAATTCATACTCAAAGATGAGCACTCTAGACGCAGGATCCTGACCAACAACAGGACATCCACCTAGAGACAGACCAGTTGGCTGGATCAATTGACCATTGCTGAAAAAGTCCTGCTGGACCTCTACAAGAACCCGGTTCTCGCTGCATTGAACCGCTACGCTGCTGGGAGTCACGGGTTGCCTCATCGGGAAGTTCCCCGCCAACTCGCGCTGCACCTCAGGAACAATGGGATACCTCCAATCCAAAGGCTTCACTGGACCCTGCAACAGCTGCTTCTCCTGAGTGCCAAAAGGATCCTGTGCAAAGCTTTTGAAGTCGGGACCCAAAGGACTCTGATACTGAGAAGCCACTTGCAAAGGGTTCCAGGGCCCTAGAGGAGAAAGGCCAGGACTTCTGGAAGCTGGATCTGATTTTGGCCCCATGCTTCTTGGTCTATGACTGTACCTTAAACTTCCCCAGACATCATGCAGATCAAATGCAACAATCACTAAGACAACTATCAGAAACCCCATCCTAACAAACTTTGACACAAATGCCACAACACACACCACTGCTTGGCTTTGCCTGTTTGTATACCTTTGAATTAAGGTGGCTCCACCCCTTTGACCTTAATTGATTACCTTTGATTCTCCTCTGGACCTGTAGAGTTTATGCATTAGCCAATGAAAACGTGCTATAATGTCACTAGCCAAAAAGGCAATTAGGAAACTAACCATCCATGATAGAAACTTAGGCTATATTCAGACGGCAGGCAAATGCAAATCTGATTTTTTTGTTCATATGTGATCTGTTTTTCTAATGACATTGATTTGTCAGAGCTCATAAACATTACAGTGACAGCTCTACAAGCAAAAAAAAAAACTACAAGGTTTACAAAATTGGCAGGATATTTTTTACTTGGGGCATTTGGAAACAAAGCTTTCCTATTTCCAAAAGTAATCGCATGCATCTCTGATTTTTATATTGCTCAGTGTAAAAATAATTGCTCAGTTTTGGGGGAATCCAGCGGGATGGGAAGCAAAATCACTATTAGCCTAATCATGCGATTGGCAGGGGACAGGAAAAATGTCGGCACAACACCTGGAATCATAATAACACGATACCCAACTTTATTCACAAATATAGGCTACCGTTCATATAGCCTAAATAAACTATACATTTTAACTTTGAACTCAATTCTAGTTTCCCTTCATCTTTATGCTCTCCTGATTGCTGAATGACGTGCTCCACCCGTAACAGTTTGTGGTGGTAATGCACCAAGCTGATATCCCAATGCCAACCACCAATAATAAAGGGGAATGCGGCGGCTTCCCCGTGCACTTTGTAGCCGTTAAAATCACAATTAAAACGGAGTCAGACATGAAAGCCACGCTGCAACCACTGTCGCCGGAAAATGATACCTCAGTTGTGCTCACCGACATTCTGCCAGGTCTGAAGTAACCAACATATTTTACGAGTTGAGAAAGACGGCGTAATGCGTGCGTGCCTGTGTGTGTTTGTATGGATGATTTATATGAAATTTAATGTGCATTGTTTAAGATGGCTTTCAGTTCAATAAAATAACATAAACAACTACATTTTGGATTTTTATTCAACTAAGGTGGGCATCCTGTGATCTACTGTATTTTTTTAGCCCGATCTCATGAAAGTGCGTATAGCGCGAATGATATTTCTTGTATCATTTATACGCCTAAACCATAGACTGTAAAAAATAGGCCAAAACGAGTTTTTGCGTAGCCTACATATGATACGCAGTTTTCACGTGCATATGATACGCACTTTATGGCGTGTAATATGCACGCCCTCCTCACCCCTAATCCTACCCAAGGGGTTTACAGTGCGTAGGCTATCATTTGAATGCAAAAAAATCGTTTAGGCCTATAAGGGCCGTGCACAGGGGGGTGGCCCGGTGGCTAGAGCCACTGCCCCTCTGCCCTCATCGACTGAGGTGCCCTTCTTCCCCACCCCCACCGCTCCGCTCCGCTCAAAGCATTCCACTGATTCCACTAATCCGCTCCAGGTTTACCCGCTCGCTCCGCAGCATCACTCACAGTATAGGAAGGTATGCTATACCTTTTACGCATTACAAGGTAGGCTATGCAAGACAGTGGTTGAATCTGCGAAATTAGTCATTTGGTATTTTTTTTTTTTTTTTGTATTTATGTCGGTAATGTTTTGTTCTTGGTCTTCTACTAGTGCTAACAACTTGTACAACATATCCACGTTCTTAGAATTAGCTGCTTGTCTAATCAAATTATTGTACTCTCGATCAGATCTAATACAAATAACTAAATTTTCTGTTGTTGGCACACTTTGTAGACAAGGTAAATTGGGTAAACCAAGCCCTGGGTATTTTTGAGAAAATGAAAGCTCAGACGGGCTAATCTAGAAATCTTCCCCTTATGTCGTCATAAGGGGAAAGGTCACCTCCCCTTTCTCTTCTATGCCTTGGCCGCCCATGAGAAAATGATCTGCGCGAGCATTGACAAGCTAAGCCATATCGCATTAATATCGCGGACGTATCGCCTGCGATAATTAATGCTATATGGCTCAGCTTGTCAGTTAACTACGGCTCTTTGTAGTAAATGCCGCTCCATCTGAAAGCAGGTGATGGCGATTTACTGCAAATCAAGGAACCAGCTTTGCTGACGAGATGTGCCTAAAAATGTCATGCGATATATCGCCCAGCCCTACGCGAGCGTGATATTGGTTTTTCCTCGAGAGACATCATGGCTTACAAACGAGCGAAGCATGGCAGTTGCTCAGTGTTTGGATGTACAAATGAACACAAAAGTATTTTTTTAGTTCCTTCTTCCGAGCCTCTGAAGAACCAGTGGGTCATGTGAATTTCTGATGTGTAATTGTTCAAGTTCAGACAGATAATCTTTCTCTCAAAGTTGTTCAATACTGTTTATGCATCAGTAAATCAAGTCAGTGACTAAACGATCAACTTCACGTCGTTTCTCTTAGGATGAAAATAATCTTACTTAAACTGTGATTAATATATATACAGAAAGCAATCAAAGAACAATCCCTTACCAATCGCCCAAGCTGTCAATCACACAGCGCAAATTTATCTGGACACTTGCCAAAACCCGTTATGAAATCAATGATGCTGTTACACTGCACAACGAATCTCTTACTGTACTTACCTCATGTTTGCATTGGTGAAAGCATTAGTGACAGTGCAAAAACTGTTGCAATGATAAGATCTTCATTCACGCGATCAACAGGCTGTCATCTGCTCAATGCTCATCACTGCAACCTTTTATGTGATGGGAATAGATCTAAATACCTAAAAACTTCTCACGATTCGTTAATCTCGATAGCTGTAATAGTAAAAACATATAATAGATGTAATAGTAAAAGTATTCGAGAGAGTTCCACATGTAATGCTAGCTATTTCATATGCAAGCATGTCAGCCAATCACAGCAGTGGGCGTTTACACTGAAGTCTCACAGCCAATCACAGCAGTGAGCGTTTACACTGAAGTCTCACAGCAGCCAATCACAGCAGTGGGCGTTTACACTGAAGTCTCACAGCCAATCACAGCAGTGGGCATTTATACTGAAGTCTCACAGCCAATCACAGCAGTGGGTGTTTACACTGAAGTCTCACAGCCAATCAAAGCAGTGGGCTTTTACACTGAAGTCTCACAGCCAATCACAGCAGTGGGAGTTTACACTGAAGTCTCACAAATACACGCCCCTTCAGAGCGTTCAAATCAGAGGCTAAAATCAAGCTAGGAAATATGCCTTTTATTTCTAAATTATAACAACTTTTGATCTAAAAAACATACTAACATTATAAGGGCACCCCAGGAAACATTCTAAAATAATAAAATAATCCATGCAATGGGACCTTTAAGATCTTTTAGGACATGGTACCAAATAGAAAGGTTTTGCTGTAAAAGGAAAAGGTAAATACCAAAATGTAAACCGGTAAATAGTTTCTGTTATTATCACCAATGTGTAATTGTGAATCATAAACAATTAGGTTGTCAAGATCTTTCAGGACATGGTACCAAATAAAAAAGTGTTGCTGTAAATGGAACTGGTAAATATAAAAATGTAAAACAGCAAATAGTTTGTTATTATCAGCAATGTGTAATTGTGATGTTCTATCAAAACATCTACAATAAAGTCTAAAATGTATTTGAGCGTGTGCTGTCTTCTCTTTTAATTGTATATTTTGTAATAACTGGATAATTTGTGTTAACAAGCAACCATCCCCTTAGTGCCCCTTTTTTTGGTTTAGGCCACTGCCCCTCAAAATGTCTGTGCACGGCCCTGCCTATAAATGATACGAGAAATATCATTCGTGCTATATATACGCACTTTCACGAGATCGTGTTGGATTTTGCCCCCGTTTTTTCGTGGGATTGGGATTGGATGGGATTTTTTTTTTCTGGGAGTAGGATGGGAGAGGTTTGAAAATCCACTCCCGTGTCACCCAGTGTCCACTGACGCGATGCGAAGCGAGCAATTTCAGTTCATTCATGCAAGTTGAGCTTCACGCTCGCGCGTGCGGATCAGTTCGGGACAATGATCTGTTCATGGGCGTTTCTTCAACTACGGGCACTTTTAGGCTTGTGAAGTTGAATAAAAAAAACTTGTTCAAAAGTCACGTAACACAGTCTCATAAGTTTAAATAATTTGTCTAGTTTTAAGGTCTGTAAGAGGACAAACTTAGATTAGGCTACAAGAGAAATTGTTAATATTTTACATTTTTTCTGACCTGCAATGAACAAATGTCATTTCCACCACATCTCTATATACAGCTGTTATTTAAAAACAGAATAACTTATGCCACTCAAGAATTGTCTAAGATCATTTTTGTAACTAGTTTTATCAGTTTTTCCACAATGTACAAAAATTATACATTTGTCAATGAGATAAATTGACTGCCCTAAGGACCAAATGGTGAACTGTACACCTGTCACACTCTGAAATTTAATTTTGGTTTGGGCAAGAGCTTATTAGAAAATAAATAACTTGAATTTTTATATTAAGTAGAGCATGATCTCGTAAATTGTGGATAAATTTTTAATGTGTGATGAGAACTTTTTAAATGTTTTTAAAAAATGTGTGTGGTGATGGAAATGACAGGGTGGTGGTGGAAATGACTATGAATTAACGTGAATGTAGAGAAACAGTAATATTTAGAGAAATATTTATTTGAAAAATATATTTTGAAAACTCTTAAACTCATCACACTCAGTAAACTCAATTCACAACGTCAATCTACTCTTGCAATCCATATCAATAGTACTTTGTAATCATAAATGTCATTTCCACCACATGCTGTCATTTCCACCACAGAGGGCAGTGTGGTGGAAATGACATTTCTGTAGTTTTTTTGTGAAAAAAGGGAAGATAGCTTCACTGATCAGCTTTGAATTAATACTCAGCATCTTATGCATGCAAAATACTCTTATTTAACTTAAATTTTTTTACTTTTTAACAACACCCTTGAAGGTACAGCATGTTTCCACCACATGCTGTCATTTCCACCACAGAGGGCAGTGTGGTGGAAATGACTGTGGTGGAAATGACATTTCTGTATTTTTTTGTGAAAAAATGGAAGATAGCTGCACTGATTAGCTTTGAATTAATACTTAGCATTTCATGTATGTAAAATACTCTTATTTAACTTAAAATTTTTAACTTTTTAAAAACACCCTTGAAGGTACAGCATGTTTGGAAATGACGTAGAATAAATATATTAACTCGTCAAGCAATATTTACCTTGATTTTTCTCATTTGTTCTTGATGAAAATTTAAAATTGCCTCCATGTCCAACATGTGCTCTGATGTCTCTGAACATTTCCATAGAAACCACCTAAACAATCTTTCACACAAACTTTTTATAGGGACATTACAGTGTTGTGGTGGAAATGACACCAATACTGTGCGACAGCTATATTTTGTATAAAAAGTAATATTGATGGTGGTCTCACATTAAATACTATAATGTATTTTAATTATTTTACTAGTGCTTAATTTAAGTATATTAATAGTTACCAGATAAGTCATACTTTTAAACTGTATTTTCATTGTTGAAGTTAAAAAGTCTGGGTGTGCGACAAGGAGAAAACAGTGATTTTGACACCTATAAGGAGGTTGAAAAGTATGAAGAAATCATAATAGAAAGGTAGTAAAAAGTTTTTAAGGAGGTTTTATTGTTAGTTTGAAAAAGAAAGAGGATTTTGTCCAAAGTATTTTTAAAAATATGACCAAAGTACATAAAAGTGCCCATAGTCTAAGAATCACCCTCATACGGGAATCTGATATTGGATTAAAACAACGTGATCAGCTACACACAAAAAAATTGAGTGCTAAGGATCGCAGTGTGAACGTGGCCGTGTCTTCTAAAAAGCACCTGAGCTCACATAAATAAGAGATTATTCATAAATATATTTAAAATACAAATTACATAGACGAAACAGTTACTTTTGAGTTAGTTTAGTATAATCACTTAAGTCCGTGTGCACGCGCATCACTATGTAACAAATGAGCTGCAAGGAAAACAATAACTGTCCCGTTTTTATTCTTCACTGTGTATTTTTAATTCTTTGGATGTGTAATAACACTTTATTACTTGACTACTTCTGATTTAATTCAACAATGAGAGATAAATCAACATATTGATAAAACATTTTTTTCAGTTTCAAGAGGTGGAAAGGATAAATATTGTTGCACTGATCACAGGTAAAGTCTAAACATTTTATGACCGAAACCATTTTAGAAATACCGAGAAAGCATTACAATTCACTTAATACCTTTCCAAGTTTTTTCCAACAAGGTTGTTTTAATGCATCCACAAAACCATCACATAAAACATGGAGACCTCTTGTGGCTGATGGGATACATTGTACATACATGCATAATTTACTATATAAATGATTTGTTTTATTTTTACACAATAAAACGTCTTAATTCCCAGAAAAGGTCAGTTTTACCATTAAGGACTTTGTAAAAACTTTTACATGCATTTGTAGTCACATTTTTAGTAATACAAGAATTGTCAAAAACACATACCAACTTGACGTTAATGCATTGACAAACTTCCCTTATTAAACAAAAAGTACAGTAGTACCATGGTAAAGTGATGGAGTTAGATGGTAATACCACAGTACTTTGCTGCAGTGTTATAAAATAAGTAATAATAATAATAATAATAATAATAATAAAACTTAGACCAAGGTAACATTTCTAATTTTCATTTACTAAAACTTAAAAATAAGGCAATATAGATTTTTTAGTAAAAATGACAAAAGCACATAAAATTACTTAAACTTAACCTTTATGTATGTATGTATATATATATATATATATATATATATATATATATATATATATATATATATATATATATATATATATATATATATATATATATATATATATATATATATATATAACCATAATAGCATATAAATAATATGCAAATAACATTCTGTACTTAATACAGTAAAACAATTTATGCTCTTCAAATCCTCCTTCCACCCAGTGTAGAATAAGATAAAGAGACAAAGCATTGCTTTAACAACTTAAAATATTTATTTTCTGAATGAAAAATATAGTTGTTTACAATGGGATATAATTTAGCTCTTCTGACAGCTGTACATCATCAGAACACACACTCATGATGATGGCGGCAAGTTTAATATGGTTAAAAGTTAATAACACTTAAAATCAGCCATATAAACAGTATGTGCTATTAATATACATGTATTCCAAAAAGCAGCTCTGGGAAGGGCTTTAACAGTCCAGTTTTCAGCTTTGTTCATAAATGGTCTCGAATCTCCATTTTCCAGTTCAGATGAACACTGATCACGGGCCGCTCACACACTAAATACGAGCAAACGCCTAAATCTAGAGCAATAAAACTCAACATGAATAATGAAAAGGTTCTGAGACAGACATTGTGCTTTTGTAACCATTTACTCAAACACTTACATGACTTTCACCTCATATAGTACTGACGGATAATTGCGGATTCAAGCCATCGTGTAGATATGTTCAGATCAATCGAACTGTTAAACGTATTAGTTCATTCACGATTTGAAGTGATATTCAGAATTCAGATGCATAATATAGTGTGAAAAAAAGTGATTGTCCTTCACAAAAAAAAAAAATAAAACCTAATAAAAAATAAGGACATTGCTGTTGTTTTACGCACCATTCAAAGCTTTAGAGTGAATTTCAGGTCATATTTCAGCTGAAAAATTAAAGAAAAAATATTATTAAAACTATTTTATATTTTGCATGGAAAATAAAGCCTATTTTGGGACAATTAAACCTTTCAGCAATGTGAAAAATCTCATTACTGGAATTCAGTAATTCATCAGGACACAATAAATTAAATTCAGCACAACAAATATTTTCAATTGCACTTACTTGAATTGCATTGTTTTTTTTACTTTTGTTTGTGAAGTGAAATATGACCTGGATATTTTCTGTGAAATTCACCTATGGTGAAAATTGGCAAAAAAAAGAAGTATACTTTCAATAAACCGTCATAATGAATCTGTCGACTCGCATGAAGTCTTGGTTTGAATGGGTGTGTAACAGCATCATTACGGTGGAGGGTGGCATCAATCAGCGCTGCTATAACAATGAAAGATTAGAAGACCTGATTGCAATGTGAATTAAAACGCCAAGGGCCTACATGATTTGATATGGCACATTGTGCTTGGTTAATGCAGTTTCACAGTGTTTTAAGACTTTAAGATAAGAGAAGTAAATGAACTCAATATGCTGAAAATTCTTTGGTAAACCATCATAGCTGGTGTGTGTGTTTGTGTGTAAGTCACAAACCGTTAACAATATACCCAACTCTATTGTTCACTCCAATCCACAAGTCAAGTCTGTGACGCTCTTTGGTGCGTCGGGTTATTGAATGCTGGCGGCTGAAAGAGCTGAAAAAATACAAAAACATCCCTAATGCAAAAGAGAAAGCCTTTCTGATTATGATACGTAGAATACATTTGAGAGTTTTTCATATACAATTGTAATACATATTGTAAATTCTTTATAGGTTGCGTCTGCGGACAGAAAATAAACCCTCCCGTCTTTGGCTGCATTCGAACTCGAGATGCGTCTGATCAGTGAAACCCATTCGTAGAGTGACACGCTCATGACCAAAATCTCAAGAAACAGCTTTAACACTGGACGTGAAACTCCCGGAGTCCTGTAACATCCATCCCATGATGCAACAAGGTGAATCTCATGAAAACAAACAAGTCGTTTTATTTAGCGTATAGAAAAGCAAGTTTTTTTTTTTGTGTGTGTGTGTGTGTACATTTTGCCTTTACTTTCATGAACTTTGCATTGTCCATCGTATTAATATTTTTTGGGGCTTTTCGTGAGATTCACCCGATCATTTCTACTGAAGTGAAATCCACACACGTCTTTAAACACCGTGTCTGCCGTTTTCGTTTTGGCGTGCTAAACCTTCATGCGTAAACTAGTAAAATCCACGAGGAACCCGGTATAAAAGAACCACTGCAGTTCAGCGCATCATATTAAATAACAGCTGCGTCATTCGCGTCTATGTACAGCAAAATAAAAGTGCTGGGACTGGCGTCCGCGATCACGTGTAAAAGCCCACAGGGACATCTGTGAATAATACTGGATAAAGAGAGCGCGGCGCAGTGTCCTTCATACTTGCCCCGTCACTAATACTGTGAGGAAGCGAAGCCGCGCCGGCGCCGGTCCGATGCGATGCGTTCACGGCTCCGGCGGACTGAGAGGTCATGAGAGGGCTCATGGGACATGAGCCAGCGCTGGTCTCAGATCAGTCTGGAGTTTCTCAGGAACTGAATGAGCACTTTGTAGATGAAGGTGTACTGTGAGAGCGTCTGCACCATCATCATGCGTTGCTGTCGCAGCAAAGTCAGAACAGTCGGGACGTCCAGCATCTGTCGGAAACAACCACGCATCGTCAGACCTCACCTTTACATTCTCAATCTCAACCATGCTTTAGAATATTAGATAAATAGGCAAAGCAATGCATAATTGTGTGTATATATATATATAGGCCTGTCACGATAACAAATTTTGCTGGACGATAAATTGTCCAAGAAATTATCGCGATAAACGATAATATTGTCGTTCTGAGACCATTTTCATTTAATATAATTATAATGGCATAATAATGCAGGTACACCTTTTCAACGATCTATAAACTTTTATTTCTAAAGAATATTAAACATTGAAAACGGAAAACATTTTAAATATCCAAAAAAATGAACAAAACAACCAAAAACAATGAAAGCAATGGACTCTTAGTGTCTGTTAACAAAATAAATGTCTGTTAATATATAAAATGAAACAAAATTGCACTTCAAAAAATATTAAACATTAGGCTTTAGACATTATTAAATGGTGATACATTCCATAACAGGCAAAACTGACAGTTAGGACCTTTGTAAACAAATAAAAAAAAGCCTCAACAAGCCATATCGCACAATTTTGCACTGTTACTCCTGTTACTTTGTCCTCCTGTTACTTTGTCAAGTGATTGTGTACTGTCGGGAAGACGGAGACGCACTTTATTGCGTGTGTATGCTACGCACTGAAAATACTTGGTTAGGATTAGGGGTGAGGAGTGCGTGCGTATTACACGCCATAAAGAGCGTATCATATGCACGCAAAAACTATTTTTGGCGTATAAATGGCACGAGAAATAACATTCGTGGTATAGATATGCATTTTCATGTGATCGGGCTCGCTGTCGCAACTCACAACTAGCGTCTTCTCTCTCTCCCGGCAGTAGCCGCAAACAGTCCCGCCTTTCCCACACAAAGACCATGTGACTGACAAGTGCCGCGCCGCCGCCTCCCCACACAAAGACCATGCAACTGACAACAAGAGGGTTCACTCCTCCTACGCTAAAGAACCGAGAGTGGTCATCCAGTCTCTTTGGTAGAGAGAGAGAGACGAGGAAAACAAACAAGCATGCAAATGGAATTATCGCGGCCGGAAAAATTATCGAGCTCATTTTTTTTATCGTGCGATTAATCGACTTATCGACTATCGCGACAGGCCTATATATATAAATAAAATTTCATACGCAATGGAAATTCAAAGGGCTGTACATAAAATTATATATATAAAAAGGCACAAATACAAAACGAAAGTTTTTTTTTAACAAACGAATACGATCAAAGGTATAGAATTAAATTTAATTAAATAACATCTACTTAAATAACATTTAATATTAGAATAATCCAAAAAATATTAAATATGAATAACTTTAGTTTTGAACTCTTGTCTTGTAACATGAATCTGTTTTTGCACTGATATTAGACTGATTTATTTATTTGAAACATCATTTACACAAATTATTCGAATATAGTGTATATAGAAGAGAAGACAAAAGAAAAGAAAGTGGTGGTATTAATAGATCTATATACGAAAAGTAAATGAATAAAAAAACAATACATAAAACAATAAAATATATAAATATAAATTAAACTATTAATAATTTAATTATAACATTTAATATTAAAGGAACATAATAATTTTGCTCATGTATTTAGGTTTAACTCAAGTGTTTTATGACTGATTCATTCAGTTACTACAAATCATTTACATAAGAAAGATTAAAATATTGTACATAAAAAGAACTAAAAAAAAAAATCACATTATTTTAATAATTACATTTAATTAAACATTTCTTATTAAATTATAATCATTAAAATATAACAAAAAATTATATTTTGCAAAATTTCCAATTTTGCACTGATATCAGATGGATTAATGTATACACATTAATTTGAATACATTCTTAAATAAATAATTATTAATTTAAATTAATACGTTTTATTTGATTTTTAAATCCATGCATTTTTCAAAAACAATCTTTTTTTTAATACATTTTTTTTTCTGTTGAATTTCCAACTAAAGAAATCAATTTGTGATATATACCGTTAAAATTATAAAATTTCTCATACTGTGACAGGATTACAGTGCAACCTAATAAACTATATTTATGATCCCTCAAATTTTCACAATGTTTACCGACGTCACTGTCTCAATGTCTGAACGACTGACCCCAGGTTACACAACCGCACCACAGTCTGTGCTTCCGCCCCTCGCTTTCGTCATATTAAATCATGTGCCGTAAACTGTGACTAAGATCTCCGTGTGGTTCAAACCTGTCCAGCCACATGCCTACATATGCAGAGGACGTCGTCATCTCTATTCCTAGCAACCATGTGTTTCTGAAGCAGAAGTGTAACATTTCTTTCTGCCCTGATGCCTACGGTGAGCAGTGTGTGTAGTTTACCCTGGTAACCGTGACCATTTCACCCTGAGATGCTCTAGTTCTGCGATGCCACTGTAAGCACATGTACCTCATTATGTTCCAGACAAGCGATCATGATCTCAGACAGAATGACCACACCAGTGCGTCCCACCCCAGCACTGCAGTGCACCAGAACCGGCAGGTTTGTGTTCTTTGGGTCGCTGGAGCTGTTGGTGTGTCGCCTCACGGACTGGATCTCCTCCAAGTACGCTGAGACACAGAAATAGAGCAGTTTAAAGAGACACGCCAGGATAAAACACTCAACAGTTATGCAGCTTAAAGTCATGCATGATGAACGTCACCACAACAATGTTTCTTCAATCATGATGATGCAGCTGGTCTTAAGAAACCTCTCAACGTGTCCAGCTCATATTTCACACACAAATTAAACAAGCAAATAAAGCTTATGCAATAAGATGTTGTGACATTCCTGTTATGCACTGTACCAAGACAATTAAACACATTTATTTCTGCAAAAAATATTTATGACCATAAAAACTATATAATATGATATAATTCCAGACACAATACACACGCACATTTAAACTGCATAAGAGTGTGTGTATGTATATATATATATATATATATATGTGTGTGTGTGTGTGTGTGTGTGTGTGTGTGTGTGTGTGTGTGTGTGTGTATGCATGTATGTATATATACACACACGTAGGCTATATATCTGATTATACTATTATATATTATTTACATATTATAATGAATAATTTTTTATCATTTTATATAAAATATTTTTTCACACACATTCTGGTGCTTATTCATATTTTTCTTAATACAATACGGTTTTCAGGTATTTAAGACCTGGAGATGTGTTTGTGACATTCTCCTATTACAACATTCCTCACAGCAGCATGTTCAACAATTCAAGAGAACACTTTCAATTTTCTACTAACAGAGAAATGTATAATTTGTCTAGACAATATGAACATGAGAACTACAAACAAACTCATTTGCAGATGCTAACACCACCTGTGATGTCTAGAGTGCCAAAAGCAGTGATGTTTGATCTAAATAAAGCCTGATATCTGTAGTAGGGCTGTCAATCTTCCTCTATAATACTATTCGAATTCCATTCCTTATTTTATTTAATATTCGAATAATATTCGAATATTAAATGCTCAAATTCATCCTATTATTAATATTTACGACATTACACAATACACAGTCTTATGGATCGCCAATGCGTGATGTTTATCGGTCTAATATCTTCACAGATAAACTGTTAAGTTAGTTTGTCTGTTATTGCCCGTTTGACGGACAGCTGGTAAGCCCCGTGATGAGGAGAGAGGCAGAAAATAAGTAATTCTTGCCTGTTTTAGCAGCGGTTCCTCGGACAGATCGCCTAGCTTGTCAGGTTGTAAGTTGTCATAAAAAAAATAACGTATATTTTTCTCTCCGTTTTGGCCTTCCGTCCACAATGAGATGGCGTTTTTATTAATGAAAACGTACTCCAAAGTGGATACATTTGAAAACGCCGTTTTCACGTTGTAGTGTGGACTGTCTGTGAATCAAATTGTTGATCTCCGTTTCCGTGGAGACATTCCTCTCCGCGATTTTTGACAGTTATGATGATACAGCGTGGATAACGTGTTATATGATTCAAAAACTTTGTTTATCAGACGAAACAAAAGCATTTAATTTTCTCATGCGTGTGCCAAGGCGGCGAGAAAGGCAAGATTGCATTTAAAAAAAAAAAAAAACATAAAAAAGCAATATTCGAATAGGAACTTCAGCATTCGAATAGTATTGTTTTTTTTAATATTCGAATTATATTCGAATTTCGGAATTCGTTCCAACAGCCCTAATCTGTAGGTGTGTTTCCATTACAGATTTGCGCAAAACTTTTGTGATTTTTTTCTAAATGTTGGCAAAAAACTATTGCAAAATGACGGCGTTTCCATTAGCCGATGTTATGCGACTAAAACTTCGTTCCAAAAAAAATGTCAACGGACGCTGGTAGGTTTATGTATATCCCAGCCACTGCACTAGCCATTATTATTAATCAAAGATGTATGTGTGTTATCCAATCATTAATTAGAAGGAAATAACCTTATTATACTGTGAGCGGCTCATATGAGGAGTTTCTGGGTGTTTCTCCCTCAGATCTGCGTCGAGGTCTTGATTGTGGCATTTATTTGAGGTTTAGAATCCAGTATTCCTGTCATTCTGCTGTCTTATATGAGTTTAATAAATAACTCGGTCTCGTATTCTGTCCAAACACACCGCGTCATCTACGTCAGGTGACTGTAAATGCACAAAAACTGTTTCCATTGCAGTTTTGCAAAATATTTCTTTTTCGAATTGCCTGAAAAACCTCACACGAGTGCAAAAACTTTTTAGCGATAAATGGGAGTTTTTGACGAAATTGACGTGTTTCCATTGGGCGTTTTTCAATTCGCAATTTCAATTTGCGCAATTTGAAGGGTAAGTGAAACGTGGCTACTGTTACACCGTGTCCTAACTACACGCGTCACGCGATAAAAGGTTATTTTCCATGTTAATCAGTGTTTGTCCTAACCAGCCGCGACAGCGACACGCGACGATTCTATTTTAGAAACGGTTTCTATTTTCCTGCGATGTTGCGCTGGAACAACAAACACAAAGTGTGGCAATGATAATCTCAGGTACTGTTTATGTGCTTTATTTAATGTTTAAAGCGTGTAATGTGACTTTGAATCTCATTTAGTGCTCCAGCTTTGTGGCTGTAAAAGCAATGGATAATTCACCTCAGATCTTGAAATTCAACCAATGGAAACAAGAACGTTCAAACTGTGAACAAACAAGTGTATTCTTTGACAAAGATTGTTTTAGTAACTCAGTAGCCTATGTGTTTTTAATAATGTTTAAATGGTGTAATATTTGTGAATTTGATTATGTAGCGACTCCATTTTCTTGCGCGTGCCGTCAAGTTTACTCTCTGGTGTCGCGAGACTCCGCCCACACGCTGTTCTGATTGGCTGTGGGTTTTGATTGATTTTGACGCAGTCGCGTCACGTCTAGTGTGTGGACAGACAAACTATTTGTCACTGGAACCTTATCGCATCGCGTCTGGATAGGAAACGGTGTTATACTCACAAAGAAAGCCTTTAAAGTCCTCCGGGCAGCCGTGATCGGGCCAGTCTGTGTACTGCAGGTGCCAGACGGTTCGCTCCTGTCCTGTGAGGAGGTGTTTGATCTTCAGGCCCGTTGTGGCGTAGCACCCCGAGTCCGTACGGAAGCGTGTGGTGATCTTAAATCGTCCATAAGTAACAGTGTTGTGGCGAGAACCCAGACGAGGCCAATAGCGGAAACTCTTCTCACGACCTCCTTCCTGCAGGTCAGGAAACAAAACAAGCCAGTTTGAGGATGCAAAGATTCAGAGTGTTTTATTTAGTGCCATGTCAGCATCCAAAGCTATTTTCATGGCAGAAATAAAATCACAAAAATACAAATATCATATAAATACAATAAAAAACAAACAAAAACAGTAAGTCATTACAAAAGATTTTTTAAATTAACATACGATAAAAAAAAAATCCATAAGGTAACCCCGAGGTGACTTCATAAAAGAGCATTCTACTTGTATTAAGTCCAGGACAATCTAATAAAGTATGTTTAACAATTTAGGGAATCTTACAAAACATGTGTAAAGTTGGGTCTTCTTCACTTTTAAGCATAAAAGCATGGGTCAAACTTATATGACAGGATGCACAGATTTAATAAGGCAAAACACGTCAGTTTGAAGAGTGACACTGTAAATGACAAATATGGCTTGATTTTAATCGATTCTCATTTTGATGAACCAAAATCTCAAGAAACTTTATTTTAGTCCATGCTGTTTTCAGTTGATGCATACCGTGAACAAACATTATTTGTAAATTGTAGAACCTGCCATCCAATAAACTGCAAGAAGCTTTGTGACTTTTGATATGTAAAATTTACTGAAATGAATCCTCATGTAATCGCTCGATCAGTGTTTCAACCGCGGAAAGAAGGATAAATCAGCTTGAGAACAATGTCATGTAATTGACATTTACTGCAGGAAAGCCCTTCAATGTCCATAACCTCGATAGTCAGCTACGTCAGAATATAATATCATTATATTTTTACTTAATCTGTTCTTTAATATTTAATGTATGATCAAATGAATCCATCATTATGACAGGCACTGCTTAACAAATTGGAGTAAAAACTATTATCATTAATTGCAAAGTTATTATTATAAAAACTACCTTATATGCAATTAAAATGCTTCTACACAAATCAATTCTATCCTTTAATATTACAGTAACGTACTAGCTGACAGGATTCCCTGTATGGTTTATTATAGCATTAGTTGTAGAGATTACACAATTTATATATATATCGATTAGATATTAATCGATATCTAATCAAATCAGGATTGGAATTGAAACAAAATCGCAATCTTGGAATTGAAATCAAATCATGAAATTTGTGTCCCAGAGACCTAAAGTAATAACAACCAACATTTCCTTTCTGTGCATGCAGAGATGTGTTTTAATGTTCACCTCCTCCGCTGTGACCATGCCGATGATGGCAACTCCTTGTTCCCAAACCATTTGCCAGAAGTCTTGGCAGGTGCTGGAAAGCGGACCCTGAGATGCGATATAGCTCCACTCTTTACCTCTGACCGTAACCTGGTAAACACAGCGGCACAAATCACAATATGAAGGCTGATTAATCTGATATAAATCAACGCATAAATAAAATATAGCTGCAAGCATCAATTATTGGGGTCCGAGCACTTTAAGACCTTCAAGTGCAAGCATAAAAATATAGGCTTTAATTTAGCAAGCCTGAACGAACCTAAATCTAAGCTATTTCAGGTAATTTACAATAGAAATGTAGCATTTTAACATTCATAACTGTTATATGCCTGATTGCCATAAAGTTTTGAATGCTCCTTAGACTAAGTGCTGTCCATTTTTGTTTTGATCACTGTAGCGCCACCATGTGGCCAATCAGGGCAAGATGATTGTTTCACCAACCCTTTAAACCAGTTACCGTTTGATCTGCACAATCAGTTTTAGGGCATAGTAATAATAATAATTATTTTTAACAAAACAGCAGGGTTTCAGTAGTTTGTGCTTAAACTTTGAGGGTTGGTAGTACGTCATTAAGATCTGAATATAAAAATTCATATGAAATCAGCAGGGTTGAACTCCTAAAATTAAATACAATGTCCTGAAGTATCGATGCATTATCTCCATGCACATGTCCATGGACAGCTCACCCTGATGTGTGAGGCGTTGATGTAGCCCGTGTTGTTCTCTTTGGTGGGCACCAGCTCCACACGCGTGTCGTCGTACGGCAGGACATCCTGGAAGCGGTTCCTGTCGCTGTTCTCGGGCATCTGAGCGATAGTGCACTCACAGTTGGGCCGCTTTTTGTGCACCTGCTCGTACTCTGTGAACACCATCCCCTGCTCCATTCGCTGCTCCAGGATCTTACACTGCAGGAAACACACAGGACGTGAGCGTCTGTTCAGAACGTGATGTTACACAGCATGCTAACAGCGAGTAATGACGTATGACAAAATGAAACGCACTCTTAAAATTCCCCACTCAATAAGTATTTTAGTTGCTATACCATTGAAGATCTGCCCTCAACAGAACTGCTAGTTGATGACCTCACTATCAATGATAAAAACTATAAAAGTGGGGTGGAGAACAAGATCTGGCAACTGGTCAACATTAGACAAACAAATTGGTCCGATTATTCATAAAGGAGTTTGGGCCATGCAAGTTACGGGAGTTTACCGGGAGAAATAACAAACAAGGAGGGGTCCGGGAGATAGGGCTAAAAAAAAAAAAAAAAAAAAAAGAGGAAAAACGGGAGTGTTGACAGGTATGGTATAAGGACACACCCGTTGAAGCTCCGCCCCCTGTGCCGGGAGTAGCAGCTCATTTGCATTTAAAGGAACAGACACAAAAACGGTGCGTTTTTGCTCACCCTCAAAAAGTGACAATTTTAACACGCAATATAAAAATAACTGTTGGGTATATGGAGCTAAACTTCACATACACACTCTGGGGACATCAGAGACTTATTTTACATCTTGTGAAAAGGGCATTATACCACCCCTTTAAGCCAGTAAATTAAGATAGTTGATAAATATCGTTATCAGCTTTTGTTGAGGTAGATTCATCTCTCATCTCTGAGAGAATGTGCAACAGACGGCAAAAGCTCAGCCATTTTTTGCTTTCACTTTTACTTTCAGAGAATAAAGAGCACGTTTACATGCACATTCTTTACCCGGTTATGCTGAATAAGCCGACAGTGCAAGTGATCATGTAAGTATGTAAGTGCGTTAACCTGTTTTTCTTTATCAGAGTAAAGTCATAAACGGCTTAAGAATAAACCGATAGATTTTTGCCCTTCACCCTGATTTCTCCCGGCATGTAAATACATTAACCTGCATTCTTTAGGGTTATTGAAGTGTGCTGACAGGCTATATGACAGGAGAGCATTCTTACTGTGAGTTTAAACGCATACAGACAGAGCGAGCTTTTCACGCTAGCTATAGAGAGGAGGAAACATATTGCAAACTAAATTATGAAAACGTGTTATCTCGTGCAAAAGTACAGTCAAAATGCTGCATCTGTAACGGCATGAGAGGATAATGTGTGTCCTGCTGACATGTTAAAATACTCTTCAGTTTTTAATGCTTTATTTAACATCACATCAGACATAATAAATGGAACACTCAGGGTCAGATACACTAATTATTAGGTTATTACGTTGATACCTCACTACCAGGAAATAACCTGATTTATTAATAAACACTCCTCCCTTGCTTGCAAAATAGAAAAAGAGATTACACTTTATTTTTAGGTGTCATTGTTACAGTGTATTTATATATTCAAGTACTGAGTAATATTAAGCAACTACATGTACTTAGGGTAGGATTAGGGTTAAGCTAAGGGTTAGTTGCACATGTAATGCATAATTTATTGTTATTACTATGGTAAGTACATGTAACATATGTAACAAGGACACTAAAATGAAGTGTTAAAGATTATCATTTTCCGTGATTATAAAAAGTAGTAAGCAAATAAGTCAAGTCACCTTCATTTATATAGCGCTTTTAACAATATAGATTGTTTCAAAGCAGCTTTACAGTGATAATAGGAAGTTACAGTAACAGAGATTGTTTTGGCTTTACAGCAGCTCTAGAATAAAAGTTATTGTCCAGCTAAAGTTAGTTTTCAATAATAAGCAAATTAATGAGTAAATAAGTAAGTAGTCCACCACCAGCACTCAAACTGAAAGCAGAACTTACCCGCTCATCGTTAGACGCGTTCTCTGGGTCGTCCTTCCCTTCATCTGGCAGTGGCATTCTGGACAGAGTCAGGCCGTTTAGAGCCGCCAGCTTCAGGGGTCCCACCTTCTTGACCTCCGAGCGTTTCTTCATGCCCTTCATATCCGGAGAGAGCGATGGAGAGAGCGAGAGAGGAAAACAGAGTCTGAGGATCGGGATCTGAGATACAGCTGTGGCTCTTTGGCAGAATGCAGCGTTACAGGTCTAACGGCCTGTTGGGCCGCATTCTTCAAGTCATGCGTATAAAGTTATGTTTCTGGGCTCACCCCAATGTACAAACACCTATTCTACATGCTGACGAAATGAAAATAAAAGCCTCGCCAGCTGGATCATATGCAATTACAAATCAGTTTGGATTTACTTTATGAAATTACTCAAATTTATCTTTTTTATATCTGCAAATGAGATTAGAGATGCACTGATTGCAATTTTCTTGGTCACTTCTGATTTTCGATTATCTGTAAGTGTGACCTGCCGATACCGACTTTTAAGTAAAAAGTCAGTAATAAAATAAGAACAAATAAACAAATTGATATGAAATAAACACGCCTTTAAGTATTTTCAAGTGGGTCTAATAGTAGGTTAGTATTCTGGTAAGAAATACTACAGAAATTAAAGTAATCAAATGTAAATATTAACACTGGATAGTCCTCAATGTAAAAATTAAATAAGATTTAATTAATTTAAGATTAATGCTTACTGTGGCGAGCAGGACGAGGTCGAGGGCCGTGGGAGGACGGCGCGAGATCGGTGGCGTAATTGTGATGAGCTAC
Source organism: Scardinius erythrophthalmus (assembly GCF_964197995.2). NCBI lineage: Eukaryota > Metazoa > Chordata > Actinopteri > Cypriniformes > Leuciscidae > Scardinius > Scardinius erythrophthalmus. Next base: position 3,061,471 of record NC_138239.1, read on the forward strand.
ACCTGTGAGACGCACCGGTCTCGCATCTCTCACGGAGGAGCGGAGGCATAAAGGAGGAGCGACGACAGTGAAGAGCGAGAGAGGACAGGCCTGTGTTTTAGTTCATGTTTTGTTTCTGTTTGTGTTGCCAGCAGTCGTCCGTGAGGGGCTGCTGGCTTTTACTTTCATTTTTGTATTTGTGGATTTATTTATTAAAATATGTTGAATGTTCGCCGGTTCCCGCCTCCTTCTTCCCGTACCAACAAACCTCGTTACACTGGTGCCGAAACCCGGGAAGAGAGAGGGACACGCTGTCGGAGAGCCCTCGCTGCTGGGAGGAATCGCGGTGCTGAGGAGGTCGGGCAGCACGAGGGAGCGTCGGCCGCCGATTGCTGCCCGAGGCGATGGTGCTGGAGCGATGGAAGATCTGGTGGGACAGAGAGCTCGACACCGTGCTCCTGGATCGAGGAGGGGTGGCTGCCGTCAAGAGGGAGCGGAGGAGTCGCTCCCGTTCGCCGTGGGCCGGAGCCTGTTGCCGTCGGCCATGATGGGGGCGGAGCAGGGAACGGGAAACTCGCTGCCGGCTGCCCTCGAGAGGAGTCACCGCCGGCCGCCAGGAGGCGGAAGGGCGTCGAGCCGTCCCCCAACGAATGTCCAGTACCATCGCATGGCACCGCGAGTGACTCTCAGCTGGTTGAGGACCGAGCGGCAGTGTGTCCGGGAACCGGATCAAGAATTTTTTTTTTTCCTCTCTCCCCTCTCTCGTCTCTGTCGCTCCTCATGCTTCCGTCTCCTGTACTCTCGCCTCGTCTGTCCATACCCCCAGGAACCGCAGCCGCCGTGATCGGTCCCCCCGGGGAGGGGGGGAGGGGGAGTAGGCGCAGCCTCGGTGGTACCCCCCGGCCTGCGAGGGGCGATGGGGGTATGTGGCGAGCAGGACGAGGTCGAGGGCCGTGGGAGGACGGCGCGAGATCGGTGGCGTAATTGTGATGAGCTACACCTGTGAGACGCACCGGTCTCGCATCTCTCACGGAGGAGCGGAGGCATAAAGGAGGAGCGACGACAGTGAAGAGCGAGAGAGGACAGGCCTGTGTTTTAGTTCATGTTTTGTTTCTGTTTGTGTTGCCAGCAGTCGTCCGTGAGGGGCTGCTGGCTTTTACTTTCATTTTTGTATTTGTGGATTTATTTATTAAAATATGTTGAATGTTCGCCGGTTCCCGCCTCCTTCTTCCCGTACCAACAAACCTCGTTACACTTACAATTAAAGTTACAAAAGTAATTCAGTCAAGAGCAGAGAGTGATTTACTTTATCTTGTTATGTTTATATTCAACATTGTCTAATATTAGACTGCTGTCACTTTAAGAGTTAATGCACAGATCCAATATTCTGTTACACAACACGCGTTATCTTTCTCAACTATTTACGTTCCAAAACTGACTGTTCAACTGAATACTCGCCAATAGTCAATTTGACAAATATTTTTATGTTTTTGCCCGTTTAAGCGCAGTAAGCCACTCATTTTGGTACTTGCGACTCAAGCGTCAAAATAGCGCCTCGTCTCGTTCCTGTGAACATCTTGTGAGTTAAAGGGTTACTTCACCGATTAGCATTAAGCTTTGTATCAGTAGAAACCCGCTAATATTTTCGAGTGACCGTGCTTCCCTCCCTCATGTCCCCCTGAGACTAGAGATATCTGTATTGTGTGTCTGGAAAAAACCCTTAGATGACGCAAAAATCGTAATTTAGCTCATCAGAGGCTCTTCTGTCCAGAGGCGAGAGACTCCAGCCAGTAGGAGGAGCTCGTCCCGCATGTGTTCAACCCGCCCATAGGGGGATCTCACCATAAAACGCCGTCTTTTCAGTTTCGAGTCAACTAGTAGCCTAGTTGTATAATTTCTTCCGATACTGCCCTCTGTAACCAGTAGGCGTGGCTTGGGCGTGGCCTCGTAGGGCAGCGAAGCAAGTGCATTCTGGGAGTTGTTGTCTTTCATCCACATGAGCCAAAAATAAATTTTCTGGCTTTTCTCAGTCTAGAAGGCACCAACTTCTAAGATAATTTCACATTTCCACTACATAAATTACCCAATTTAAATACACATTCATCTTTCCAGCAGTGAAATATCCCTTTAAGTGTACCGTCACACGCCCAACGATTAGCTTTTGATCAAAAAACCTGTAGTTCCCTCAAGAAACCACAGCTTTAAGTAATTCTGATTCAAATCTGCTCATTCGTGCACTTACTGCTGGCGGAAGGCCATCGATGTTCCTTCTCGCAGGTGGAACGTCAGAGACGGGTCTTTTAAAGAGGTCTCTCTTTTGTCTCAAGCGCCCGTGTCCGCTCAGATCCCCCTCTGAAACCGAGGGCATCATGTGTCCGGGCTCTCGAAGAGGGGGAAGCTGCCCCACATCCTCCGGTTTGCGGATGATCGGATGGGCCTGGTACGCGAGAGAGCCTGTCGGGACCGTGTCCATACCGTGGCTGAACGGATAAGCGGGCGGCTCTATGAGGGACCGTTCCAGCGGTGTCATGTGATGCTCAGGACCGCCCACAGCATCCTGAGACTGGGGTGTGTGACGCCCGCTGTCGTCTTCAAACTCTTCTTCCTCACCGCTGCTGTGCACCAACATCGTGGCGTCGGACAGGGATTTTTTGTGGCCGTAGAACACGTCCTCCTTGATGACCACGTCCTCAGGCTTCGGGACCTCCAGGACGACATTGATGTCGGAGCCAGATGCCGTAGGGGTCATCGCCTGGGCAACCGGGGGCGGAGTCTCGGCCGCTGATGCGGACACCTGGGTAGATGATGCAAAACATGTTTATTTTTAAAATAATAATACATTTATAGAAATATAGTTCAATTTAGAATCTTAGATTATTAATAATTAAATACAATAATTTTAAGCATTTGTAATTATATATATTTATATTAATATATAAATAGCAAATAAATTGTTTTCAACAGGATTTTATTAAATATATAAATTGTTTTCAACAGCATTTTGCTAATATATATATATATAGCAAAATGCTGTTGAAAACAATTTTAAATGGTATAGTGTCTAACTGAAGTTAAACGCATTAAATATCCATGAATTTTCGCAATCTTGAGTCTTAGATGATAATTGTCTGCATATTGATTAATGCTTTTTACTGAAAAATATAAATTAAGAATTTGTAAAATACTGTTTTTATGTGAATAACGACGTTACGTCATACAAAAGATGGAGATAAATGGGTAGCTGACGGATAAAATGATTAAACAAATTACCTCAAGTATAGTTCAATCCTGAACATGAAGATGCTAGTAATTAGCCTACATTATAATAAATTACATAAATATTAGGATTCTTATTTAATTTGATATTAATAATTAGCAAACTGCTGTTGAAAATAGTTTAACCCCTTAAACCTGAAGTGTACCATTGTCAGCAAAAAATAGGGGTGTAACGGTTCACAAAATTCACGGTTTGGTTCGATACGATCCACTGGTGTCACGGTTCGGTACGTTTTCGATACAGCAAAAAGAAAGAAATGCAAGAGAAATTTCCTTGATTTTAATTGTTTTAATTAAAACTAACATAATAAAGTATGATAATTTTTTACTTTGAGCAATGGAGCTATACTTGACTCTTCTTAGGTGCATATAAAACAAAAACAGCTCCTTATAAAAAAAGTTAATGTAATATTGTAGTAGTAATAAACAAAGGTTTATTTTATTTCAGATTAACATTTGAGGGCAGTAATTTTATTCATAATGTCGAAATAAAACCGACGTAACGTTACTTGAAAGCACAATGTTTCTTCCTGGTTTCCACGTCAGCGCTGTTTGATCCGTTAATAACGGAAAAATTGAATGCTTGTTGTCACTAGATCTCGCAGAGATGTTATTACTTCAATGGCGAATTGGATCAACTGGATCTCTTAGCGCTGTGTAGTAACAGTCGCTTGATCAAGATCGGCTCGCGCTGCACTGGTCCAAACTGATAAACGGTCCGTGAAGCACAAAATAACGAGTAGAGCAGTTTCGTTCCGCTTTTATTATGTTTGCCATTTGATGTTGGACAATGTTGTGGTAGCGCCAGCGTGTCTTACACGTCTCTTACACCTACATTTGAAATAACTCAATTTTGGTCGGCAGAAAAAATGGTCCAACGAAACGTTCGGTTTGTAATGCGTACCGAACCGAAAGCCTCGTAGCGAACGGTTCAATACGAATACGTGTATCGTTACACCCCAAATAAATAGCATAAATAGTTTTAAATGTGCATAACGTCACACTACTCGCCTTCCTCTCCTTCAGCCTCATGTTCTCCAGTCCGTACGCCAGCCCGGCGATCTCGATGGAGTTGCGCTTGTGCATGTGAGGACGGCGAGGCGTGACGAGAGGCTCGCTCACCTCCTGCAGCGAGTGAGCCACGGGAAGACTGTCCTCCTGGAAGGTCTGCACTGAGTGATGCACACGGCGAGTGATGAGATCCGGGTTACTGCTGCTGACGTACAGGTGACGGGACAGATCCGGGGTGCTGTTGGCGGGTCGAGGATGAGGGTAGGGATACGGTGGAGGCGGCCAGTAAACCTGATTCCTTATGATGTTGGGCGCCGGGTACTCTTGTGCCTGCTGGAGCTGGACGTTAGTGAGTTCGGGGACGCTAACGGCGCCCACCACGGGCCGTCTCTCGGTGGGATAGGGGTACGGAGAGGGACTGTGGAAGCTGTAGTTGAGGTGGAACGGATACTGGCCCGCTCCGTGCTCGCGGATCTCCGGTTGGCTGTAAACGAGCGGATCCGGTCGACTGTAGGCGTACGAGTTTCCGATGTTGAGGTTCCTCATGGAGTGGCTCTGGCGTTCGGAGGGCGGGATCATACCGAGGTTCTTCTGCCTCATGACGGTCTCGTAATCGGGCGTGGCGCGGTAGGACGGTGGGATTAGGGCGCTGTGTCGGTGGGAAGGCACGTAGTCTGGTCGCATGAGGTCACTTCCTGTGATGCTCGGGTTGGAGGACATGGGCGAGGGTTGCAGGTAATGCTGTGGGTTGTTGAGGGAGCTGGTGCTTTGGGCGCTGTAAACACTGCCGTTACGGATCCTCCCATTGTACTCGTGCGGAGAGCGGTCCAGACTGGTTTGGGAGTGGTAGTAAAAACCATTCTGGTTGTTGATGTAAAGATTATCTGAAGGAAAAGTAGAGTCAGTATTTTTTTTGTGTGTGTGTGTGTGTGTGTGTGTGAAATCAGTAGCTTTATTGGCATGACTCAGTAATATAACATATCATTATTATACAGTATATTATTTTTACATGACTTTAAAGGGTTAGTTCACCCAAAAATGAATATTCTGTCAGTAATTACTCGCCCTCGTGGTTCAAACCCCGTCAGACTTCGGAACACAAATTAAGATATTGTTGATGATATCTGAGAGCTGTCTCACTCCTTCATAGGCTGCTAGGTAATCGATATGTCAGAACATAGGCTCACTATTGGCCAGCATCACACGCATAACACACATGACCAGCGTCGGCCAATAGTGAGCCTACGTACAACCCAGAAGCGCTGCGCTGTTACTCTACGTGAACTCACAGAAGAAACACAGAAGAAAATTAATAGTTGAATAAAGTCATTCTTTTTTTTCTGCACAAAAAGTATTCTCGTCGCTTGATAAACTTAAGGTTGAGCCACTGTAGTCACTTGGACTATTTTAAACATTGTCTTTACTAACTTTCTGGGCTGGCAGATGAAATTACATAGAAGAGCCTATGAAGGAGTGAGTCAGCTCTCAGATTTAATCAAAAATATCTGTATTTGTGTTGAAGATGAACAAAAGTCTTACGGGGTTGGAACAACATGAGGGCGAGTAATTACTGACAGAATTTTCATTTTTGGGTGAACTAACACTTTAAACTATGCAACAAATTAGAACAACTATTACAGTACAAATATCTAAACTTTTTTAAAATCAAGATACATTAACTTGAGAAGCAGAATGATTTTAAGTCTTGTTTTCTGTTTAAGGGTAAAGGAATATTCACTTAAAAAATTTAATTCTGCCATCATTTACACACATTCTTCAAAATATCTTCCGTTGTGTTCAGCAGAAGAAAGAAATTCATGCAGTTTTGAAACAACTTGAGGGTGAGTAAATGACAGAATTGTAATTTTTAAGTGAACTATTCCTATAAATCAAGAAGAAAAACAATCTGCCAGTGGGGTCAGAAATATAAACTAGTTTCTCTTTTAAATTAGTTTTTTTAAAACCCTATTTACATTAAGGTTTAATAATAAGAACGGACAGAGCATTTTCGGCCTGTTTTACCTTGTGAAGACGTGTATGGTTCGGGGTAATGGCCGTTAAAGTGCATCTGAGGTGCCATCATGTAGGGTTGCGGTTTTGGCTGCATCATAAGACAAAACAAAAGCAGCATTATTCAGCAGGACACATTAAATCTGTCTCAAAACCAGTGAACTCCCTCAGACAGTATTTAGAGTCATATAGGCACACCGACAGCATGAACTGTTGGCAGCATGATTATATTAAAAGTTGACTGTATACAGTTTCTTATGCTTATTAGATTATCATGATGCTCATTTCAGTTAGGATGCTGCCTTAAAAGAGAGCTTCCTATGAAGGATTTGCAATACAGTTAACCACATGAGATCATGCAGAGCCAACAAACTCCAGAAACATCCTACAGAACAAGCTCCATTGTAAAACTGTTGTGTAGTCCATGAATAACCGGTATAATGCTGACCAGAGACATTCTCGTGGAGGACCGTCGCCTCACTGGGTTTACAGGAGCGGGCTGAGTTTGTCTGTAATAAAACACAAGACAATAAAAGATCAGTTGAAATAAACCAGAGAGTAATAAAAGTTCAAAGTTGTATTCCTCACATACACAGCGGTTCACTATGGTAACAAAAAAGTTTTGCACTGAATTATGAACAATGACATTTTCATGACAACTAAATATGTTTTGCAATATTTTTTACACCACTATGATGCTGTAATGCAAAAATAGTGTGAAGTTAAATATTTATAAAAGATTGTAGTATTTGATTTAGACCTGGTTTCACAGACAGGGCTTAGATTAAAGGAATAGTTCACTTCAAAATGAAAATGAGTCTTCTGCTGAACACAAAAGAAGATATTTTAAAGAATGTCAGTAACCAGACATTGATGGACCCCATTGACTTCCACAGTAGGGAAAAATAAACAATGGAGGTCAATGGGGTCCATCAACTGACATTCTTCATAACATCTTCCTTTGTGTTCAGCGGAAGACAGAAATTCATACAGGTTTGAAACAACTTGAGGATGAGTAATGAGTAATGAGAAATCCTTTAAGCCAGGATTAGGCCTCAGCTTAATTAGGACATTTAAGTAGCTTTAATAAACGTGCCTTAGAAATTTTTTTTTACTGGTGTGAGACAAAACAATGCCACTGATATATTTTAAGATCTGTCAGGGCAAGTTGCTTTCAGTTAAAACAGCTCAAACACGCATTTTAGTCTGGGACTAGACTAAAGCCTTGTCTGTGAAACCAGGGGTTAGTGTCTATAATTCATCTTGATTTAAATGAAAAATAAAGTAAAGAAAAAGGTAGTTATCAGGAAGTCCCCGTCACTCTGTAGCCCATGAGAAGTAGGACTGGGACGATACACATATCCCCCGATTCGATACTATCATTTCCGATTCGGAATATGCATTGCGATTTTTTTTTAGAATTGCGATTCTACAAGTATTGCAATTCGATAATGCAATTAATACTAGACCATCGGGAAAATTTAAATCATACACTTATGCTTGGTACACACCAAAAGATAATCAGGCTGATTTTGGGCCGATTTTCCCCCTTCCGACAATCCTAGCTATGTCCTGATTATCTTGGTGGTTCTACAGATTATCTTATCAGATTTTCCCTTGGTGTGAGGTGTGTTAAGAGTGTCCCAACCTGATCGGAAGAACGTCGGAGCCGCCCCGATCGGGAATCGTAAATATTCAACATGTTTAATATTATTTACGATCAAAAATCCTGATGTGTGTGGGGGGAACCCCGAGGACAAACGTGCGCACGATCTGGAGATTATCACGTGAAACAAAACAATATCCAATAAGAAAGTGAGATGATGGAAGACACGGTCATTCTCTCCCACACACACACACACACACACACACACACACACTTGCAGGAAGCTGAGCGTTAAGGGTTCAGTGAGGTTCTATAGAGGGATTAAAGAACTTTTTCTAAAGAGACAATAAATCCAATAAAGAATAAATATATTTATGTATAAAAGGTTATATATAATGTTGGGTACAATGTTTTTCTTTTTTTCAAGTGAATTTTCTGTGAAAATCATTCCAAACACTATCATCGCAATTTCTTCCTGCATATCGTCCACCATGCTTATTCTGAACTCTCGCGAGATTTTGCGAGATTCCCTGTGTTCACAGTCGAGACACTGGTTGAAAATCTGTTTGTATGTGGTGTGCTGTCGTTGTCACATCATGACACACCACACACTATAGGAGCAAAACGCTCAAATCTAGGTTTTTTTGTACCCATGTTTGTGGTCTATCACATTTTGAAAATCTTTTGGTGTGTACCCAGCATTATACAGACTGTACATGATGTATACGATCATATCAGTCATAAAATCTTTCTTTTTAGTAAACTCTGTGTACACAAACAGTGTTCTCAATGCTGGAGTTCATGTGTAGAGCCCCTGGTGAGACTTCCAGCAAAGTTTCATGTTGTGTCGAGCCTTCTTAGTGTTTTAAAAATAGCGATTTTGATGCTATCATAGTCGTGCCCCAAGCACTCCCATTCAAAAGGCAATTTGACCGAAAACGAAAATACGGTCAAACTTAAAAGTGGCGTTTCCATTCTAATTATGCTTTTAAACAAAGGTTTGCCTCGGGTAGATTCACAAAAAGACCGTAGGTTGCATTTTGGCGAGAGTTACGCTTCAACACCCATAGACAACGACACATTTCATCCTCTGTTGGAATGAAAGTGGCTAACTTCTGTCAACCTCATCTACAAGCAAGGACAAAAATAAAGCAATTGGATTTGAATTAATATCGACTCTGGAATAAAAAATAAAAAATCGATTTTAGAATCGCGATAGCTAGGTGAATTGATTTTTTCTCCCAGCCCTAATGAGAAGGCTCTGAGCAGTGATGCAGTAACGCTCACCCCTTGTCAGCAGGCACAGAGGGACGCGAGAGGGTTGGAAAGCGAGGAAATGAAAGAGAGAGAATGGACCTCTGGGAGCCCTCAGAGTTCGGGCCATCAGACAGCTCTCTGGAGACAGCAAACGGACAGCGGTGAAGCCACAGAGAGAAAGAGAGACATAACTGCAGATGCACTGATTTAGCAGCCAATAAAAGCATGTTTTCAACACTGATAATAATCATAAATGTTTCTTGAGCATCAAATCATCATATTAGAGTGATTTCTGAAGGATCATGTGACACTGAAGACTGGAGTAATGATGCTGAAAATTCAGCTTTGATCACAGGAATAAATTACATTTTGCAATATATTCACATAGAAAACTGCTATTTTAAATTGTAAATTGTACAAATTGTAAAAATTTAATTTTTATATATATTTATTTTATTTTTGATCAAATAAATGCCGCCTTGGTGAGCAGAAGTGAGACTTTCAAAAACATTAAATAATCTTACCAACCCCAAACTTGTGTATGGTAGTGTACATAGCTTAAATGCTTTCCTAAATTACGAAAAATTTTCTTTTTACTGTGCCTATAATGTCGTCCAGTTTCACATCCAACCAACAGAACCAATCTAGTAGTAATGACTGAGTATTTGGTCACAACATTACAACAATAAAACAATTTTTTAGAGGAAAGAGACAAATGAAGGCTATGTTTTTTTTGTTCTTGTTTAAATTGTATTGGCCAAAATCAGTGCACCCCAAACAAAAACACACACACACCACAGAATACACATAAACTTACAAACTGCTGTTGTTAACTTTGTAAAACTTGTGTCGCGCCAGCCACATTCTGCACACGTATTTGGACGTCTCCATGTCTTCCTGAAACAGAGCCAGAACATTTTTACTAAATCAAATCAGACCAGGACATTGACTTATGAGTCCCAGGGCCTAAATGGGCCCAGGGCCAGGCCCTAAATGAGTGGCGTTCCTTAAAGGCCAGCTACAGATCTATTCATTAACATTAAATGGACATACACATGGGCATTATTGTGATACACTCTTAAAAATAAAGTTTCCAAAAAGGCGTTTGTTAAGAGCCTTTTTTCTTATTGTGAAGAACATTAAAAAAAATAATGTTTTTCCAACATAAAGAACCTTTTTTGCATTTGAAAGTTCCATGGATGCTAAAGGTTCTCATCATAACTCCATGTTAATTAAGTCTTTCAGTTATTTCGGGCAAAGAAAAGCATCTGAACGGTCTGAGACGGTGCAGACGCAGACTTACGGTCTGGAACTGGATTGTGTCTTCTTTGTTGGCGAGCTCCAGGGCAAAGAAGGACTTATTATGAGTCATATTATTAATGTCGTTCCACCTGCAGAAACAACGAAGAGCTCGAGTCAGACACATGACAGCAATACACAACCTAAAAACACGATACGATAAACAGCCTTTTGAGGACTAGGGCATTAGTGCACAAGTTACGGCCTATGGGCAACATCTGATATAAATCTCTATATTTTATTTATTTATTTGTTCCTCAATAAGAGAAACCAAAAATTTAAACCAGCAGTTGTTCATGAGGACAATCAAAAAAGAAAAGAAAAAGTAAAATACAGAAATAAATCTAGTAACTAACTAGTGTTGCTTTCGTCAACGAAAATTATGACTAAATATCTATAATATTATACTATAATACGTCAACGAACCTTTATCACCAGACAAAAACTAGACGCAACGTAAATGCTGGTCATGTGACGATGACTATAATTAAATGTATAATGCAATATTGTTGACGAATAAAAACGAGACTAAATGTGGTTTACAAAATAAAAACTATGCTAAAATGTCTCATTTTCGTTGACCAAAACGAGACGAGACGAAACGAAAATAGTCATGGATAATTCTGACTAAAATAAGACTAAAATGCTCAGACTTTTAGTCGACTGAAACTTGACTAGACTAAAAAGAGTACGAACGTGACTAAAACTAATAAAAAGTAAAATGACAGCTTGACACAAAGACTAGACTAAAACTAAAATTAAAACAGGCCGCCAAAAACAACACTACTAGTTACAGTAATCAGGGAATGTTTTGCACACATTGTTTCACTACAAAACCACAAGTAAGAATATTTACTCATATATATTTATTTATATGCAGCAACATAAAACATTGTAATTAACAGCAATATTTACCTACATAACATTTTGTACTAAAAATAAATACATGCACACATACCGAAACATGAGAGGTGCTTTCCCATTTTTGTGCTTGACAAAAATCCCGTCCTGGCAAGAGCCGATAATCACATCTGTGCTCTGAGTGTCCTGTTCAGATACACGGAAGGAGCTTATAATACAGTAGCATTCAATATTTATTCATTTAAATGGCTGTCAATAGCTTAATATTATTATTAACCATTCTTTTTTTTTTAGTTGATGCAATTCATCAATTTTGTGTGAAGAAAAACTTAAGCCTTGTGTCTCAGAAAAATCTACCATATCTTTCCTGACAAGCAGATTTACATCAAAGTGGAACACTTCGGGTTGTATTAAATCAATAATATTAATTAATGAATTTGTTCAGAAGTTTCCTTCTCCATTATTTACTGTTAAATTAAACTGTGTTTCTGTATTAAACGTAATTCATTTCTTAAAGGGATAGTCTCTGTCATCATTTACTCATCCTCATGTTGTTCCAAACCCATAAGACACACAAAATAAGATTTTTTTTAATAAAATCTGAGAGATTTATGTCCATCCTTTGAAAGTCTATCCACCCAAAAACGTTCATAAAGACATCGAACAATAAATCCATATGAATCAAGTAGTTTAATCCAAGTCTTCTGAAGAGACGCAATCGCTTTAAGATGAACATTTAATTTTAACTTTTATTCACACATTGATCAGTGAACATACATAATGCATTAAAATTTGGAAGTTCAAGCATGAGAACCAACGAGGTTCATTCTCGTGTTACATCTGTTCATCATATAAAGCGATCGTGTCTCTTCAGAAAACCTGTATTAAACGGCTCCATTCATATGGATTTACTTTATATTTCAAAGCTGCTTTGAAAATCGGAATTGTATAAAGCGCTGTTATAAATAAAGGTTACTTGATTTGACAATCTCTTTTGAAGCGTCCAAGTTTTGGGTGAACAGACTTTCAATGGAGGGACAGAAATATCTCAGATTCAAGATATCTCATATCTCATATCTTCATTTGTGTTTCGAAGATGAATGAAAGTCCCGCGACACGCAATAAAAGGTTCTTTTCCATGTTAATCAGAGTGTTTGTCCTAACCAGCCGCGACGGCGACGATTCTATTTTAGAAACGGTTTCTATTTTTCTGCGACGTCGTGCTAGAACAACAAACACAAAATGTGGCAATGATAATCTCAGGGACTGTTTATGTGCTTTATTTAATGTTAAAAGCGTGTAATGTGACTTTGAATCTCATTTAGTGCTCCAGCTTTGTGGCTGTAAAAGCAACAGTGGATAATTCACCTCAGATCTTGAAATGAAACAAATGGAAACAAGAACGTTCAAACTGTGAACAAACAAGTGAATTATTTCACAAAGATTGTTTTAGTAACTTAGTAGGCTATGTATTTTTAATAATGTTTAAATGGTGTAATATTTGTGGATTTGATTATGTAGCACTTTTCCATTTTCTTGAGAGTGGCGTCAAGATTACTCTCTGGTGCCGCGAGACTCCGCCCACACGCTGCTCTGATTGGCTGACTCCGCCCACACACTGCTCTGATTGGCTGACTCCGCCCACACACTGCTCTGATTGGCTGACTCCGCCCACACGCTGCTCTGATTGACTGACTCCGCCCACACGCTGCTCTGATTGGCTGACTCCGCCCACACACTGCTCTGATTGGCTGTGGGTTTTGATTGATTTTCATCTCGCAGTCGCGTCGCGTCTAGTGTGGACTTTGTCGCTGGAATCGCATCGCGTCTGGTTAGGACATGGTGTTACGGGTTTGGAATGACATGAGACATGACATCATTTTGGGGCGTACTAACCCTTTAAGTGTATGCATTCATTTTGTGCACAACTGTTCTTCATCAGCCCTTGTTATATTTCTTGTTTTGACAGCATTAGTACTGGATATTGCAAAATGTGTCAAGGGAATTTTTTATGAGGTAAACTGAATATTTTCTAACTAAACAGTCAGATTTATATTCCTGTGCACGGTTTGGCACAAAACAAATATGGGCTCTCCTTTGCCGATTTACCTTCGCTTGGACACTCTCCTCACCGTACCCCTCCATCTTCTCCACCTCCTGCATGTAGAGTAACTCCGCCTCTGGTGCAGAAAGACCTCTGGGAAACAACACACACACAAAGATCACATTCAACAATGTTGCGGTCATCTGATCGCTATTATCAGGCTCTTCCTCATTCTTATGGTGCATTACACAACAAACAATGTCAGAGGACTGCAATGCTTACATAGATTTATGTAAAAGATATTTCAGCTGCATGACATGCCATTTTTGTCCCAAATATCACAAGTATAAAAATGTGATACTGATTTTATACAACATTTCAATAAATAAGTTAATAACAGTTCACAGCGGTTTTTCATTTCTGAATGAAATCGCGTTTTGAACAAATCGGGTGAACCAATGACTCAATGGCCTATTTATAAAGAGAGCTATTTACTTCATTCCTAAATGAATCAGCCGTTTGAAGAATGCTGGTAATCAAACTGTTTTGGTTAACACTGACTTCCATTGTATGAAAAAAAACAAAAACAATACTGAGACATTTCCCAAACTATTTTCTTTTATGTTACACAAATGACACAAGGGCGAGTAAAGTGAATTATCCCTTTAATACGCATTTAATCTCATGTTGTAATTGCAGTGTAAATTAATTCACGCCACCACTGATCTGCAATAAATGGTCTGTAAACATATCTAAATACCAATTCAGATGCAGCTTCGGTGAAAAAAAAAAAATGATGGTCTAAAAGCCAAAAAGTTTGTGAAATAAATTCTATGTTGAATCAAATAAAATATTTCTTTCTAAAGCTACTTTTTTGTAATGTCTATTTTATCCTTTCTCATTTAACACAATGATGACTTTAAATTTGGATAAGAAATTTCCTCAAATGATGATGTGAGATTAATTAATTGTTATTTTATTAAATTAAAGCTAAATTAAACCTAATTAAAACATCTTTTGTAATGCTCTTGAAGGATTGTGAAACTAGTTTAAACACTTGCTCTTCAGGGAACATAATGGCCAAGTAAAAAGTGCATTAAATAATCATGATTCAGAACGCTGATTTAGTTTATATCTACATAAAAAAAAATGGCAGTTTCGAAAAATTTGCATGCGTTCGACACGTCAGGGCTGGGACATGTATTGAAATATTTGCCTGAAATAGTGCAATTTAATAGGACAATATTAGCAAATATTTCAATACACGTCCCAGCCCTAATGTGTCGAACGCATGCAAATCTGCTCTGAAGGATCTTTTCGAAACAAAACTTTTGCAGGAAAGCCAAGAGCATTTATGAGTCCAAAGCACTGGTCATAAGTCATGTCAGGCGTTTGACAGCTGCCTTTGAAGTCCTTTAACAAGTACCATCTGAACACATCTGATAATCACGCAGACTCCTAACTGAACCTCCCTTAAGCTCGGAACACACCAAGCCGACGGTCGGCCGACTGAGTTTTCTCAGTGTGTTCTGCGCCGTCGGCTTTTTTCCGGCCGATTCGACATGTTGAATCACCGTCAGTGAGAGAGAGAACTCTGATTGGCTGATCAGCTTAAAGGGATAGTTCACTTTGAAATTTAATTTTGGTATGTTTTAGCTTACCTCAAGGGCATCCAAGATGTAGGTGTCTTTTTTTCCGCAGTAGTTTCAATTTTGATATTTTTAGGTCAAACCGTTCTTGTCTGACAGTCATATCATGCAGGTCTATGGTCACTGGCTCAAAGAGCATGCACAGAGTCCAAATTAAAACAATTCCCCATCGTCCAAATTAAACAATTCCCCATCGTAAGTACACATTGATGGCCTAAGACACGAAACGAGCGGTTTGTGTGAGAAAACGAACAGTATTTATATCGTTTTTACCTCTTATAACACAGCCACGTCCAAGTGATCTGAGGGCGCGGGCGCATCCTGGTGTGTGACGTCTGCGCAGACTGGTGCATAGATATATATACACTAGATGTCGCATTAAAGACATTCGTTCCAATGAACTGCCGTAGCCAAGGCGACATCTAGTGTATATATCTATGCACCAGTCTGGATTGTGTTGGTAATAGGCACTAACGCTAAAAGATGTTTCGTGCCTCTAACAAGTGCTGTCGATCTTCTCTCTGATGTGAATGGTGTGTGTGAAACACTTGAGTTTTGCCACAGACTTGTCCCAGCGTCTAGAACGCAACTGATGCTTTATCAAGCGTCTCCATACTTAGAAAAAACGCGGAAAACTACTTTTAAACACAAAATGACAAAATATTTACAACGGGTCTATTCGCACGGTATTAGTGTCACCTGAGGTCATTTTTCCAGACCTTTTTACTGAAGGTAAAAGTCGCCGTAATCTTTACTGACATTTGTCTGTAATGATCACTGAGATGCACATTCGGACGGGACTAAAATCATAGAGAAGCTCTGGTAATAATTACTTTACCCCTCCTCTCCCATGTTACACTAGTCCCGTCCAAATAGGGCTTTAGTGAACGAGAATAATAGCAAAACAGTGAGCAAAGAAGTCAAACCCGTACAGACAGACGCTGTTCTAACGTTACGTCATCTAACCTGAGTGTTCCTTGGCGAATATTTCAATATTAACATGAGCGGAGTGGAATAAAGGAAGTGTTTAGCAGGACTGATATTCAAAATGGTAAGCACGCAGTGCTCTGTTTATGGTGTGTTTCTGCAGCGTCGGTTTCCCTTTTTGAATGACGAATAATATATCTGCAGAAATAGACAGTGGTCTCATTTACACAAACGCGCATGCTAGCTGACAGTCGCCTGTAGTTCTCTCGGTGTGTTCAAGTGCAGCTTTTCCCCCCGACGCGAGGCGACAACACAGTCGGCTTTCATCAGCGCTAGTTCTTTGGCGTCGGTTTGTTGTGTCCCGGGCTTTAAACAGTGGCGAACTATCTCAGTCTTTTCCAAATGGGAAAACAAGCACATCTGGCAGATGACTACAGCCTCTCACCGATAGTTTTGATAGAGCATGCCGACTTTTTGAGTGGCCTCCTCCACAACCCTCTCGTCCTGTATCAATGGCTGAGAAAAGAAGAGAGAATGAACAAGCTTATGAAATATCCTGCAGTTTTTAAAGCAGGAAAAGAGACTGAAATGTTCAATGATTTACTCACCATTGGAAACAGCACAATTTTCTGAAGGAAGTCCTGGGAGTCATATCGATTGAAGTCTCCTAGGTCAGCTAGAAGCAATGGACAAACTTTTGTTTAGTGTGAGATTAAAAAAAAGCCCCAACTATAATGTAAACATGCCACTGATTCTTTAATATCAATAAATTAATTTTAATATGTCAGTTAACTAAATGTACATTATCCAGGGTTATTATACTTAACTAAAACTAAAAGGCATTTTCGTTACTTTGAAATAAAATACATGTTAATTGAAATAAAATAAAAATATTCCTTTATTAAAGTTACATTTATTTTGCCAAAGCAACATTTCTCATTTTCATTTAGTTTTCCTTGCTGTACTAAAATGATTAAAAGTAAAAAACAAAAAGATTAAAAACTATATAGACATATTAAAAAAACTAAATTAAAACGAAATCGTGAAAAGATAAAAACAAAAACTAATTCAAAATATTTAATACATTTAATACTTTAATACACCCAGAACACCCTAGCAACCACCCAGAACACCCTAGCAACCAACCAGAACACCCCAGCTACCACCTAGCAACCACCCAGAACACCTTAGCAACCCACTAAAAACACCCTAGCAACTTTTTAACTTTAAAAAGATTAAAAACTATATAGACATATTAAAAAAACACAACTAAATTAAAACGAAATCGTGAAAAGATAAAAACAAAAACTAATTCAAAATATATTAATAAAAACGATTATAGTATCTCAATGATATTATTATAAGACAGCCATTATCTGAAGATGCACGAGTTTAATACTTATTATTAAGGATTTATAAAAAATGTTCGACTTATCAAAAACACCAATTAAATCAGAAGTTTTTTGCAATTTGTTCATTTGTTCACCATAGCAACCGCCTAGCAACACCCTAGCAACCACACAGAACACCCTAGCAACCAACCAGAATACCCCAGCTACCACCTAGCAACCACCCAGAACACCTTAGCAACCCACTAAAAACACCCTAGCAACTTTTTAACTTTAAACTACTTTAAACTAAATTAAACTTCAAACTACTTTAAACTTTCTCAAGCCAACTTAAAGTTTGTCTCGACGATCTTTTTAATCTAGTTTTATTTGATCTTATTAATGAAGACTGTGAGCCCACAATATTGCAAAATCATCTTCAACATTCAGGGCAATAGCACATCTAAATTTAGACAAGCTTGAGAGACGTTTTGTTATGAAAGGAATCGATTTAGCCTTTGCAACAGTAGTAGTTCAACATTAACAGCATGTCTAATCAGCCCGCTAGAAATGTTCACAGCTATGCCGACAATCCGAAGCATCACCGTCGCGTGAAGCCTCCTGACACAGCAATGCTGGTGCACAAAAATAACTCCTGGCCTCATCGAAATGACACAAACCAAGTGAAGACAAAGGCCGTTTGACAGTGCAAATACAGTCGGGACATGATTTGTTTATCTGGTTGTGACAGTGAGTGATGTCGGTTATATCAGCGAACGAGACTCTTGTGTTGGGTAAATGCTAAAGCTGGGCGGCTTGATAAATGGTGCTCTGATTTTCTAGACTTACAGCCCGTAGAAATATAAAACCGTACCTTCATGATGGAGTGTCTAGAGCCGTGAACCAGACACTGGCCAAGCGTTATCTTAGGAATGTTAAAGCAAATGTTCTCTTGCAACATCAAGTTATGATTAAGTCTCAAAACATCTTTCACATTATATATATAAAAAAAAGACAGGATTTTTAGTGGACCGAATACCTAAATATGACTTTAAGATGTTTTTTTTTTAAAGAAGTCTCTTCTGCATTACCAGGCCTGAATTTAATTGATCAAAAATACAGTTAAAAACTGAAATATTATTACAATTTAAAATAGCTGTTTTCTATATGAATACATGTTCAAATTTAATTTATTCCTGTGATCAAAGCTGTATTTTCAGCATCATTACTCCAGTCTTCAGTGTCACATGATCCTTCACAAATCACTCTAATATGATGATTTGATGCTCAACAAACATTTATGATTATAATCAGTGTTGAAAACAGTCGCGCTACTTCGTATTTTTGTGGAAATTGTGAAATACTACCATTATTATTATTTTTTTTTTTTTAAATAGAAGAAAAATAATCAATTTAGTTCAGTAAGGACATATTAAAATTGATCAAATGTGAGCGTAAAGACATTTATGTTTCTGTTACATGCTGTACATTGAACTTCTATTCATTCATCAAAGAATCCTGAAAAGAAAAAGTCTTAAAAAATAATAATTGATCATCAAATCATCATATTAGAGTGATTTCTGAAGGATCATGTGACACTGAAGACTGGAGTAATGATGCTGAAAATTCAGCTTTGATCACAGGAATAAATCAGGGCTCCAGACTGCGACCAAATGGTCGCATTTTGCGACCAAAATTTGAGAGTGTGCGACTGAATTTTACACCCAGTCGCACATGTGCGACCAGTAATTTTTTTTTTTTTTTTTTTCACGTTAAACGTGGAAGGGGCGCGAATGTGTGGCAGGCCAATGAGTGTGAGAAGAATAGGGAACGGCCACTGTAACTGGCTAATGTTTGGAGGGGGAGGGTCCTAGAGATAATCGAGCGCGCGTAAACGTCAGTGGGAAGGAGACGGAGACAAATATCAATGTCACGGACAGACACAGTCGGATGATGATGATTCAGAGTCAGAGGTTTGTAAGGTGATAAAGGCCTGAACCCACTATTTTCGGGAAGACTGGCTACGAGAATTCAGCTGGTTGAGGTACTGTAAGGAGACGAACTCCATGAGCTGCGAATGTTGCAGTCGCTACCCCAGAACTGCGGGGAAAACGAAGTTTGCAGACAGTGCAGGCACTTCGCAGTTTAAACACTCAATCTCAGCCTCAAGCATAGAGTGTGCCGTGACATGTTAATAAATAAAAACAAAATGAAAGTGGAAAAAAACTGCGCTACTCATCACTCATTCTGCTTCACAGACCGTTTAATAGTTCGAACCAATAATAGACAGCGCAGAGCTCCTCTCGCCAGTCGCGGGCCGATCGCGATCACGCGAAACAGTTACATCGTGGAGATCCAGTGAAGAAATCCATTGAGTTCGCGACAGAATTAATAACATTGCTGCGAGATCCAGTGAGAAACATTCAGATTTGACGCAGAATTCTCTGTTATAAACCATATCAGATCAAACAGCGCTGACGTGGAAACCAGGAGAAACGTGCAATGAGCGAACAAGTTATAGAAGGCTTTAGGTCCACAGATCAGCAATATTCACCTTGGATTTAATGTAGTAACACTAACTGTAACTATGGTATACTGTGGTTATAACAGTAGCCTACACATATTTTCCAACACTTCAAACTATATTATCTTATTTAAATGTTATTTTTAATGTGTTGACCAAAACATTTTTTGTTCATCCTTTAAAGATTGTACCTATTTATAAAACTAAAAGTTTCAAGAAGTAGGAAAACACACTTATTTAAAAAAAAAAAAAAAGATAAAGATTAAATTACTATTGTAAACATAGCTGCAGAGGACGCTTACTTGCTATTTTCACTCCCTAATATCTATTTTGTCACTCATTTTGCTTTTGAATTAATATTAAGACATTATGAATGATGATAATTAAAGTTAACTTTATCTATACACCTCAAATTAAGCTCAGTGCTTGGTCATCCCACAGTGCTACCAAATACTTTCTGTAGAACTTAGTGCCGCTGCCCTCAAATGTTAGTCTGGAGCCCTGTGAACTTAAAATAAAACTGCACATTGTAATTTCTGCACTTTAAGGCTATTTATTATCAAAGCATTTGTCAGTAATACAGTTATTTTGGGGGAAAATGTGAATAATTGCATTGCATGGTAAGGTGTGCCCCTAAATTTTCTGCTTGCGCTCCTAAAATTTTAAGTCAGGGGCTACAGCGCTCCTAATAAAAAAAGTTAGTCTGGAGCCCTGTAAATTACACTTTACTATATATTCAAACAAAACAGTTATTTTAAAATGTAATACTACTTTTACGGTATTTTTGATCAAATAAATGCAGGGTGGGGAGAAGAGACTTCTTTCAAAAACATGAATAAATCTCAATCGTTCCAAACTTTTGACGAACTCCACCACAATCTCTGTGTGTTTTCACTGATGACAGGAGCTTCATCTTTGAGTGAGCAACTCCTTTAAATGGAAGCAACCGAAAAGGATATTACAGTTTTTCTCAATTGTTTACACACAAATACTGGCACTTGAGACACAATAAGCACAACATGTAACTCATTCACCAACCCCCCGAACCAATTCTGCTAAACTACAAGCACAATTCCTGCTTTACACTCAAATTGCAGTTTTAAAACACACTTTTTTCAAAACACTACACACAATTCTCTGCTTTTGGCACAATTTTCATGCAGAAAATCTCTTGTTTTCACAAGGAACACACTGCCATTCAGATATGCACACTGACTCATCACATGGGCAAACACCCGTCACACAGTTTTACAATTAGCAATCAGAGCTTTAGCATAAAAGGGCAACGGTTGAGCTCTTCAATGGATGACAACATTGGATTTATTTATTTTCACTGTAACTGTATACAGTCAATTCTTCTGTTGTTTTGTATGTAGACCACTGTATGTACAACTTTGTGGGATGTACACTGTGTACACTGTTTTTGTGGGAAAAATAAAATATTTGTTACCGTGTATTTGTGTGTTCTGAGTATAAAAACAATATTCTCAAATATTTTACAACACACTTATACTGTCTGTAGTAAGTGTAACACTGAACAAAAAAAGGCCTAAGTCATTATGATGAATGGAGAAGAAGTGTTTTCCATTCATCAGTGTTTTACACTGAGCATATCTGTGTTCAACTGGTTCTTATAAATGTCTATTCATATGATGGTTTATGTGGGTCATTTGAAAACAAAATACCATTTTGAGAAGAAATAACATTGTTTTGAATGTAAAGTTTCATTTTGCAGAAGAATTGAGGGGTTTTGCCCATTGTGTGTGTGTTTTTTGATTTGTGTGTAGAGTTCTGAGAATATGAGGCATGCTTTCAGAAAATGTGTGTAAACAATCGAGAAAAACTGTAATATTACAAATGCCCCACGCACAAGATTAACGATCACTAAATCATCTGAAAACGGTGGGAATTAGACCTGCATAAACTCTGATATCTCACTATATTCAAATTCCTGAAATGCCAAACATGACATCGGAAAAAAAATACCTTGCACAGCCAAGCTGGCCAAATGGATGGCTTGCTCAATGGAGCACGGGATCTTCCCCTCCAGGACGTCTTTCTTCAGCTGGAGATAATACTGATATCTGCGTCAGAAACCAGGAGTGAGTAAAAGCGTTGTAACAGCACTGATGTGATCACCGTCAGACATGTTCGTGTCCTTTACCTGGTTATCTCTTGTTGTAACTGGGTGACAGTCGACACGTAGAAAACCACCCCAAAGTAAACGGTCGGCTCCAGCCCGTACTTGTCAAGCTGTTTCTTCAGCGGCTTCTCCAAATCAATCCATCTCTGCTGGTTTTGTTTGTTGTAGTACCAGAGGCTGAAGTACGTTATCTGGGGAATGAACAGAATTTCACTGATTGCTCTTTTACTCATGAGAAACAACAGGCTGGCGGACATTCACGTGCTCGACTTCAACAACTGGAAATACTCTCTAAGCTTTGAGTAAGACGACTATTTGGCAACGCTACAAGCTGAGACACTTCAGATGCAAACTGCTTGAAATATGACTGGAATCACTTAAAAAAAGGAAAATATGACATATAAACTACATTAAATTATCATGAGAACATTATAATTGTGTGTTTAGGACATGGTTTTTAATGGTGAGACTTCTGTTTTTTTTAATAATCTGCTTTCAAAAATTATACACAAATTTGGATTTCGATTTATCGCCAATATATCGGTTATCGGCTTTCAAATATAAAGAATTATCGGTATCAGCCAAAATGTTTATATCGGAGCATCCCTAATTTTAATGTATTAGTAAATGCTGAAATTAACATTAACAAAGATTAACGAAGTATTTTTCATTGTTAGTTCACGTTAACTAATGCAATCTTATTGTAAAGTGTGTTACCAAAAAAACACAGCAAAACCTAAAATATACACTTTTACGTATTTATACAGTCTTGATGCTGAACTGGACAAGATAATTTGTCTCAATTCTAATTCTGCTTTAATCTCAATCCTCTAAAATCTAATTTCCTGCACGCACACAAATAGAAGCCACTTATTAAATCACTGCACTAATGAACTTCAGGCTACTAAACACACTGGGCGATGCTCATACGATGCGGGGGAAACACTCAGACTTCTCAAGAGCAAATGACTGCATACAAACGAAGTGCACTTAGTCCAGGCTGAATTCTTGGCACACATGCATTTAGGGTGTTTGACAGCATTTTGGTTGCAGTCCTAGAATAGCCTAGACTCCAGACGGCACCAGCGAGCTAAAATAAACACACGCCCATGGTGTGTTAAGGTGATTTCGACCAGATTAAACCAAGTTGATGTCTTCGTAGCCAGAGGACGGCCAGCCTACCTCGCGTAACTCGAGTCTCTGCGCAACTGCCTCGAGACATTCCTGGCCCGTGCTCTCCACCGAAAGCGTGAACTCCACATACTCGCCGTTGAGCAGCTGTATGCGGGTAACCAGGCAGCTTTTGCTGGACACCGTGTATCTTCTGGTTCTCTTGAGTTTTAATCCGAACGGAAGGGGCATGTTGAACCGGTGCCGCGACCTTCCTCGAGCAGAATGATTTGA